>NC_042975.1:30133988-30208629 GCF_901001165.1 Salmo trutta
AGAGAGGTTTTGTTATGGAAATGTATTTTCCTCATAGAGAGGTTTTGTTATGGAAATGTATTTTCCTCATAGAGAGGTTTTGTTATGGAAATGTATTTCCTCATGGAGAGGTTTTGTTATAGAACTGTATTTTCCTCATGGAGAGGTTTTGTTATGGAAATGTATTTTCCTCATGGAGAGGTTTTGTTATGGAAATGTATTTTCCTCATAGAGAGGTTTTGTTATGGAAATGTATTTTCCTCATAGAGAGGTTTTGTTATGGAAATGTATTTTCCTCATAGAGAGGTTTTGTTATGGAACTGTATTTTCCTCATAGAGAGGTTTTGTTATGGAAATGTATTTTCCTCATAGAGAGGTTTTGTTATGGAAATGTATTTTCCTCATAGAGAGGTTTTGTTATGGAACTGTATTTTCCTCATAGAGAGGTTTTGTTATGGAAATGTATTTTCCTCATAGAGAGGTTTTGTTATGGAAATGTATTTTCCTCATAGAGAGGTTTTGAGCTGGTGATACTTGGATGGATGGCTACAGGATACCAACGCGTGACTGGGATATCATGATAGATATGGTCTATTGTTAACAAACAGCATGTCTCTATGGTGGTGGTACACTGTTCCTTTTATGTTCATGACGAGGACCTTGAACTGATACCACCTGGTAACATGAACTGACACACACTTTTACTACAACCACGCATGTGTGGGTAAAAAGTACAGCTCAAACCATCCTAGAGAACGATATGTTAGTTAGTGCATCCATCACAGACACAGCAGGACATTCTCTTTAACCAGATAATGAAATAAATGTGATATGAGAACACAGGATCATAACACATGATGAAATCTAATGAAAGTGGCGATGCTTTGGGGTTATTAAGATTCCTCATAAAAAATGACAAACTAGAGTGGATTCATCTATGGGTCAGTGTGTGTGTGTGTGTGTGTGTGTGTGTGTGTGTGTGTGTGTGATGACGGCAGAGCTAGGGGGCTGTGGCAGAGGCTTGTGATTGGTCGTTGTGACAGCTGGCCGATACAGATAGCCATAAGCCATATCCTGAGTGGATAATTTGATCAGCTTTAATAAACCACCACCATGGCCGACCACCTCTAGAAATATCACTGCTAAATTGCCCCATCTTCCCTCCTCCTTTCCTGTACATAGGAGGGGGTGGTAGAGACCGCTGTGATGCTCAGAATCACAATGGAATGAGAGATGGGGGTTGAGAAGAAGGGAGAGGGTAAGGGATGTACAGTCAGGTCCTGAATTATTGGCACCCTTGATAAAGCTGAGCAAAAAAGACTGTATAAATAAATAACACAAATACTGAGCTGTACTGTATGATCATAATGTTTGAAGATATTATTTTATACTAATAAAAAATACAAAAAAGATAAGGGTCAGAATTATTGCCATCCCTGTTTTTAATACTCCTGCACCCTTCCCTTGCGATGATAACAACACCGAGGCTTTTTCTAAAATGTTTTATGAGATTGGAGAACACATTGGGAGGGATCTTAGACCATTCATCTGTACAGAATCTTTCCAGATCCTTGATATCCTTCATCTGTTCTTATGGCTACACGGACAAGTTGACCTTTACATTTTAGTCCTATTTATCTCCATTCACACTCACAGGCCCCTACATACCACGCACACTGACACTCCAACACACATATAAACACTCAATCCATTATTTGCTCACACACACATACATTTATACTGACTCTACACCCACTCAGATACAATCATCATACACGCTGCTGCTACTGTGTTTATCATATATCCTGATGCCTAGTCACCTTACCCCTACACATTTCTACCTCTATCGCTCCAGTATTCCTGCACATTGTAAATATGGTACTGGAACTGACCATGTATATAGTATGCTTACTTTGTGTTCTTATTTCTATTTCTCGTGTGTTTTTGTTCTACCTTATTTTAGTACTACATTGATATTGATTACTGCATTGATGGGTTTGGAGTTTGCAAGAAAGGCATTTCACTGTACTTGTGCATGTGACAAAACTTTAAACTGAACTGGGTCTATAATTCAAACCACAGGTTTTAAATGTGTTTCAAGTCTGGAGACAGATGGCCATGGCATAATGTTGATTTTGTGGTCAATTTACCATTTCTTAGTGGATTTTGATTAGTGTTCCAGGTTGTCTTGCTGGAAGATCCAATTGCGGCAACTTGTGGCCAGGTTTCCTGGCAGAGGCAACCAGGTTTTTGGTTAAAATGTCCAGGCACTTGGTAAAGTTCATGATGCCATTGACCTTAACGGCCCCCAGGACCAGTGGAAACAAAACAGCCCCATAACATCAGAGATCCACCACCATATTTTACCATAGCTATGAGGTACTTTTCTGCATATGATTCTGTTTTCAACGCCGAACCACTGGTGCGTGGCGAAAGAGCTCCGTTTTCATCTTTATCAAGGGTGCCAATAATGATGGACCTTACTGTATTGTGTGTGTACATGCTTGTCTATGTGACCATGTGTGTCTCAGGTCTTTCATGTGTGGGGAGCCCAGGGTGAGAGGCGGGTTTCTCTGGCTCTTACCCTCCTGGTTCATGTGAGTGGTCCGGGGGCAGAACTCAGATTATACACTATCATCACTACAGACTGAGAACAAAAGGAGACAAGGAGCCATCATTAGCATAGAGTATTCACTGTGTTGCCTGCGGATTGAGGGAGGCGAGGAAGAGAGTGATGGAAGGAATGGAGTTAGGCATATGGAGCGGTGTCAGGAGTTGCGTCCTGTGTAGGTTCACAATCCTGACCGATCACCCCCTAGGGGGCTCACCTTCAACCATGCCGTTGTCATGGAGAAGATATTTGCAGTACTGTACGTACAGGGCTCTCTAAGATCAATATGGTGCTTCTGCAGCAAAATGCCACGAGGGCCAAAGGGGGAGAGACAGTCAGAGTGATGCAAGACCTGAGCGAGAGGCAGTAACGAGGAATAGTACCTTGCTAACTATCTCTGTGCCTGGCTGACAAGAATCCTGCATATACAGCACTACTGTAGTGTAGCTGGTTCTCCCTCACCCAGCAGAGAGATGGCTGAACAGCATAATAAACATGGCACCATCTTTAATTTATAGGATGTGCCGGTGATGGTGCCTGTTGTGGCTGTTCTCTAATCTCCAGGAAAGGCAGTGTGGCTGAGGGATGATGTGGACTCTCCATATGCTGGTTACAGAGGTAAAAGGGGGAGGTGGTGTTGGCTACAAAGGGGGAGGTGGTGTTGGCTACAAAGGGGGAGGTGGTGCTGGCTACAAAGGGGGAGGTGGTGCTGGCTACAGAGGGGGAGGTGGTGCTGGCTACAGAGGGGGAGGTGGTGTTGGCTACAGAGGGGGAGATGGTGTTGGCTACAGAGGGGGAGGTGGTGCTGGCTACAGAGGGGGAGGTGGTGCTGGCTACAGAGGGGGAGGTGGTGCTGGCTACAGAGGGGGAGGTGGTGCTGGCTACAGAGGTAAAGGGGGAGGTGGTGCTGGCTACAGAGGTAAAGGGGGAGGTGGTGTTGGCCACAGAGGTAAAGGGGAGGTGGTGTTGGCTACAGAGGTAAAGGGGAGGTGGTGTTGGCTACAGAGGTAAAGGGGGAGTTGGTGCTGGCTACAGAGGGGGAGGTGGTGTTGGCTACAGAGGGGGAGGTGGTGTTGGCTACAGAGGTAAAGGGGGAGGTGGTGTTTGCTACAGAGGTAAAGGGGGAGGTGGTGTTGGCTACAGAGGGGGAGGTGGTGTTGGCTACAGAGGTAAAGGGGGAGGTGGTGTTTGCTACAGAGGTAAAGGGGAGGTGGTGTTGGCTACAGAGGGGGAGGTGGTGCTGGCTGCAGAGGGGGAGGTGGTGCTGGCTACAGAGGGGGAGGTGGTGCTGGCTGCAGAGGGGGAGGTGGTGCTGGCTCCAGAGGTAAAAGGGGAGGTGGCACTTGCCCTAGACAGGGATTGGTTGGTGGACCTACATTCCACTGCCCCCTGGGTGCACCGGTGTAGTAGCAGCAGGTCTGTGAGTGACAGATGCATCCCCGCAGAGCCCCGCACCCCTGCGCAGACACACTATACATACACGCGTCACACACACACACTGTTTCAATCACACACCGCTGACCTGTAAAAGGCTCCATACTTTGAGCAACCCAGTAACCCCACCCCCTGCCTCCAGCAGGAGAATCCACAGGAAACCAGCCAGCAGTGGGTGAGGGTGGGTGTTCAGTCACGCACAGTTAAAGTGGAGTCCATACTGTGTTCTGCACTTCATTATGTATACATACGGTACTCGAATATGGTTACTCACATACCAGGCAGGGAACATGGAGGGGATCAGGAAGGACATTGAATAGAAACCTGAGAGAAGCTAGTCTCCATTTGTGGGTAAGATTTGATGTTCGGTCTTCAGGGGTTTTAGTAGAGGTTAAAAATGTAGAACTCCTAGTTAAAAGTCTACCTGTAGTAGAACAGTCCAAACTAAGGCTATTTCAGAATCCACAACTAGAATGTCAAAAAATATAAAAGAACTGAGCTACAGGCCAAGCTGAGATAAGTGACCATGCCAAACTTCTACAAATATATTAACATCATGTGTTTATGGTGAATACATTCCTGCTGCTGTCCTTTGTAATAGAACCATTGAGTCTGTGGTAGTACATCAGATATGAAGCAGTCAGGACCTGTGTTTTCTCACCTACTTCTGAGATGGAGAGGATCTCAGTGGACTTCCACACCTTTAAATAATTCAGTCATTTCAGCCAGCCAGCCAGTCAGCCCGCCAGTCAGTCAGCCAGCCAGCTAGCCAGCCAGTCAGCCCGCCAGTCAGTCAGCCAGCCAGCCAGCCAGCCAGTCAGCCAGCCAGCCAGCCAGCCAGCCAGCCAGCCAGCCAGCCAGCCAGTCAGTCAGCCAGCCAGTCAGTCAGCCAGCCAGCCAGCCAGCCAGCCAGCCAGCCAGCCAGCAGGGTAAATACATATGTGTTGGACCTCAGCTGCAGCCCAACCAGCACAGGGACCTGGAGAGGTGATGGTGTGAGGGAGAAGGAGGGAGGGAGGAAAGGAATGCCTCAATGGAGGAATGAGGTTCTACTGAACCTCAAAGAGGAGAACGAGGTCACAAATAGGTCTCCATTCAACTCAAGGTCACGGAGAAGCTCAAAACATCATCATCGTTGGCAATGTCCACCACCTTTAAACAATCATAAAAAGGTCTGTTCCCCTTCACAAGCCATCAGTTCCAGGCTGAGTGTGGAACGAAACCCATCTATTAACAGGTGAGACTAACAGAAGAACATCAACAGACAGTCCTAACACAGCTCCCCTGATGTAGCCAAAGGAGATTGTTACACAGGACCAAACAGGAGGACAAAACAACCCTCCTTAGGCTGATGTGTAGCGCCAAACTGAGGCGGACACACTATAAAGTTCTCTCTTTATTTCTGTCTCTCTCTCCCTCTTTGTCACCCTCTTTCTCTCCCTCCCGCCCTCTCACTAACAGATTAAGAAGTAGCATGAAAAATAACAAGGCTGTGGTTCCCAGTTAATCAATACTTTGTAGCTAATGGCAGAATTAGTGAAGCAGCCTGAACCATAATGGCTTCCATTATGGTTCTGAGCAGCACAGCAGCAGTCCTGGTGGCCTTGGTTCTGTGGGTCTGTAGTGCTGTCTATCCTGACCTGGCCTCTCAGAGTTGTTCTTCCAGCATAAACACAGGTCAGGTTACCAGTGTTGGGAGAGGCCAGATGTTGGCAGCACGCTGTATGATAATCATGCTGCTGAAATAGCATGTTGTTCACTTCATAAAAACAGCTGAATACTGCAGAGAACCTTAAAGACATTGGAACTAATGTTCCAAAATAGTCATTCAATACTTTTTAGCAGACTACATTACACTTCCTGTCAACAAACCATAAGATAAAATCACATTTGTGATTGTGAGCATAAAACTGGGATGTCTTCCTTTCCCTCTCCTTCCACCTATTCACAGTGAGCCCTGGCCTTTCTCCAGCCCTACCATCATCTCTCCTGCCAGTCTCATGGTCAGAGTCCTGCTGCAGTTCTATCTACTCTACATCTATACTCCATGCATGGATGCCCTCTCTCTCTCTGGTCCGTAGGGTGTTTGTTGTGCTCTCTCTCTGGTCCGTAGGGTGTTTGTTGTGTGGTCTGCTCTCTCTGGTCCGTAGGGTGTTTGTTGTGCTCTCTCTCTCTCTCTGGTCCGTAGGGTGTTTGTTGTTCTCTCTCTCTCGTCCGTAGGGTGTTTGTTGTGCTCTCTCTCTCTCTCTGGTCCGTAGGGTGTTTGTTTCTCTCTCTCTGGTCCGTAGGGTGTTTGTTGTGCTCTCTCTCTCTCGTAGGGTGTTTGTTGTGCTCTCTCTCTGGTTCGTAGGGTGTTTGTTGTGCTCTCTCTCTCTCTCTCTCTCTCGTCCGTAGGGTGTTTGTTGTGCTCTCTCTCTGGTTCGTAGGGTGTTTGTCTCTCTCTCTCTCTCTCTCTCTCTCTCTCCCTCTCCCTCCCTCCCTCCCTCCCTCCCGTAGGGTGTTTGTTGTGCTCTCTCTCTGGTTCGTAGGGTGTTTGTTGTGCTCTCTCTCTCGTCCGTAGGGTGTTTGTTGTGCTCTCTCTCTGGTTCGTAGGGTGTTTGTTTCTCTCTCTCTCTGGTTCGTAGGGTGTTTGTTTCTCTCTCTCTCTGGTTCGTAGGGTGTTTGTTTCTCTCTCTCTCTGGTTCGTAGGGTGTTTGTTTCTCTCTCTCTCTCTCGTAGGGTGTTTGTTGCTCTCTCTCTCTCTCTCTCTCTCTCTCTCTCTTCCTCAAAAACTCCATCTATTATACAACACGACATCTTTCAACGTTCTCCGTGTTTCTGAAATAGATATTATTACTGTGACTCCACACCCACTCAGCTCTTTGAAGTTAGCAGGTACCCACTCTAGCCATACAAACAGGATCACCTTGTTCCTGCCAGGTTATATTCAGACTAATTCAGCACGTCAACAAGAGAAGGTGCTTGAAGCAGGGAGATGTAGAACCATAGTGAGTGTCTGAAAGAGGCACTCCAAAGGAAGAGGAAAGTCCATGCTTTTTGGATAACGTCAAAACAATATTTTTTTACATGTTAACCTGTCTGGGCTAGGGGGCAGTATTTGCACGGCCGGATAAAAAACGTACCCGATTTAAACTGGTTACTACTCTTTCCCAGAAACGAGAATATGCGTATTATTAGTAGATTTGGATAGAAAACAATCTGAAGTTTCTAAAACTGTTTGAATGGTGTCTGTGAGTATAACAGAACTCATATGGCAGGCAAAAACCTGAGAAAATTCCAAGCAGGAAGTGGCCTGTGAGAAATTGTAGTTCTTTCTAGTCCCTTTCGAAACTACAGTATCTCTGGGGTTACGTTGCACTTTCTAAGGCTTCCATTGGCTCTCTAAAGCCTTCAGAAAGCGGATTGAGGCGTCTCCTGTCTCTGGGCAGAGTATACTAGCACAGTTTGTCAGTGGTCTGCCTAGTGACAAAGAGATTGGATATGCGCGGTCCCACAACTATGCTGTTTTTCTTTTTCTCTTTGAATGAATACACTATTGTCTGGTTGGAATATTATCGCTATTTTACGAGAAAAATACCATAAAAATTTATTTTAAACAGCGTTTGACATGCTTCTAAGTACGGTAAAGGAACATTTTGAATTTTTTTTGTCTCGAAATGCGCTCGCGCGTTACCCTTTGGATAGTGACCTGAACGCACGAAGAAAACAGAGGTATTTGGACATAACTATGGATTATTTGGAACAAAAACAACATTTCTTGTGGAAGTAGCAGTCCTGGGAGTGCATTCTGACGAAGACCAGCAAAGGTAATACAATTTTTCTAATAATAATTCTGAGTTTAGTGAGCCCCGAAGTTGGCCGGTGTCAAAATAGCTAGCCTGTGATGGCTGAGCTATGTACTCAGAATATTGCATAATGTGCTTTCGCCAAAAAGCTATTTTAAAATCTGACATAGCGATTGCATAAAGGAGTTCTGTATCTATAATTCTTAAAATAATTGTTATGTATTTTGTCAACGTTTATGGTGAGTAATTTAGTAAATTCACTGGAAGTTTTGGGTGGGAATGCATGTTCTGAACATCACATGCCAATGTAGAAAGCTGTTTTTGGATATAAATATGACCTTGATTGAACAAAACATGCATGTATTGTATAACATAATGTCCTAGGAGTGTCATCTGATGAAGATCATCAAAGGTTAGTGCTTCATTTAGCTGTGTTTTGGGTTTATGTGACATATATGCTTGCTTGGAAAATGGCTGTGTGATTATTTGTGGCTATGTACTCTCCTAACATAATCTAATGTTTTGCTTTCGCTGTAAAGCCTTTTTGAAATCGGACAATGTGGTTAGAT
This sequence comes from Salmo trutta, assembly GCF_901001165.1. Classification (NCBI taxonomy): domain Eukaryota; kingdom Metazoa; phylum Chordata; class Actinopteri; order Salmoniformes; family Salmonidae; genus Salmo; species Salmo trutta. The sequence continues at coordinate 30,142,367 of NC_042975.1, forward strand.
TAACGAGAGTCTTGTCTTTGAAATGGTGTAAAATAGTTGTATGTTTGAAAAATTGAAATTATTGCATTTTTGAGGTTTTGTGTTTTGCGCCACGCTCTTCCACTGGCTGTTGAATAGAGTGGGACGGTGACGTGCCACCTAGCCCATAGAAGTTAAACCTGTAGTGCAGTTGTACATTGTTTGTGGCACCAATTACAAAATCATTTTATTCCCAAGCCACCCCCTGTACCTGGACTTTAAACGACTCCCCTCTGGGTGCAGGTATAGGACCCCCCCCCCCCGGCAGGAAAAACACAACAAGACCATAATTTGTGCCAGGTGTGATATCCCTCCTAAACAGCTGGGATTAATGTTCCTATCCACCCAGTAAGGCCAGCAGGCTGGTCTTCTTTCATCGGTATATTCTATATGTTACTGCTATCAATTTTGCATTGTCAATTTGTTGTCTATAGCATTTATACGGTACTTAAAATGTGTACATGTTACTGTAACAACATTTCCCCACGGGGACAGTAAAGACAGTAAAAGTAAAAAAGAACAGTGTCTGTGTGGTGCAGCCATGCTCACCATAGAGACCAGTCAGCTGCTTCTACACCACAGCCTTAGCCAAACACACTCACTATATACCCAGTGCCATAGAGACCTGGAAACATAGTTTGTTAAAGGAAAGGCATGCTGCACCCGCGACCCTTTGTTCTCCATGTCAGAAGACGGGGCTGCAAGAATGATCGTTACCTACCCATACTTCATCTCTCAGAGGACTGACAGGTGAAACAGCCTGGGAGGGTCCTGGAGGGTTAGGGATATTTCAACCCCAGATGAAAACAATTACATCAGGCAGCCAGGCTAATGTCTAGCGGCAGAGGGGCCCAATTGGGAGGCCCAGTTTGGGAATCCAGGAAGTCAAGAGAAATGGCTACCCATCATTCACAGCAGTGCGGTTGTGAAAGGGGCAAAAACAATATGACTTAGCCCTCATTAACCATCATGGTGTTTATGACATCTCAATCTGTTGCAGCAACACATTTCTCATAGGAAGGAATGCCTGGCTTTACTGTAGACAAACTATTATCAGACTGGGGTATTAGCCAGATGAATGACTGTAGTGTGAATGACACAATACAATACAAATCTTGAAGCTGAAATCATTGGGAACTCTTGCGACATGATATTAATACCACAAAATCTAATTTAGAAAATCTTGCCCGATTTATATCACATATTCAAAAACAAGGGAGAGGTTTCCTGGCTGCAGTCATTGTAGTGCTGAGCGATCAGTGCTGTTTGAGGTTGGTTCGGTTTAGGTTAGATTATTCAAAAATAATAACCGCTTTGGTTTTTGATCATTTTTTTAGACAATAAATTCACTATGCATTGAGTGGGCTGAATGCTGTAACACAGAATAAAACATTAAATTCACTATGCATTGAGTGGGCTGAATGCTGTAACAGAATAAAACATTAAATTCACTATGCATTGAGTGGGCTGAATGCTGTAACAGAATAAAACATTAAATTCACTATGCATTGAGTGGGCTGAATGCTGTAACACAGAATAAAACATTAAATTCACTATGCATTGAGTGGGCTGAATGCTGTAACAGAATAAAACATTAAATTCACTATGCATTGAGTGGGCTGAATGCTGTAACACAGAATAAAACATTAAATTCACTATGCATTGAGTGGGCTGAATGCTGTAACAGAATAAAACATTAAATTCACTATGCATTGAGTGGGCTGAATGCTGTAACAGAATAAAACATTAAATTCACTATGCATTGAGTGGGCTGAATGCTGTAACACAGAATAAAACATTAAATTCACTATGCATTGAGTGGGCTGAATGCTGTAACACAGAATAAAACATTAAATTCACTATGCATTGAGTGGGCTGAATGCTGTAACAGAATAAAACATTAAATTCACTATGCATTGAGTGGGCTGAATGCTGTAACACAGAATAAAACATTAAATTCACTATGCATTGAGTGGGCTGAATGCTGTAACAGAATAAAACATTAAATTCACTATGCATTGAGTGGGCTGAATGCTGTAACACTGAATAAAACATTAAATTCACTATGCATTGAGTGGGCTGAATGCTGTAACACTGAATAAAACATTAAATTCACTATGCATTGAGTGGGCTGAATGCTGTAACACAGAATAAAACATTAAATTCACTATGCATTGAGTGGGCTGAATGCTGTAACACAGAATAAAACATTAAATTCACTATGCATTGAGTGGGCTGAATGCTGTAACACTGAATAAAACATTAAATTCACTATGCATTGAGTGGGCTGAATGCTGTAACAGAATAAAACATTAAATTCACTATGCATTGAGTGGGCTGAATGCTGTAACAGAATAAAACATTAAATTCACTATGCATTGAGTGGGCTGAATGCTGTAACACAGAATAAAACATTAAATTCACTATGCATTGAGTGGGCTGAATGCTGTAACACAGAATAAAACATTAAATTCACTATGCATTGAGTGGGCTGAATGCTGTAACAGAATAAAACATTAAATTCACTATGCATTGAGTGGGCTGAATGCTGTAACAGAATAAAACATTAAATTCACTATGCATTGAGTGGGCTGAATGCTGTAACAGAATAAAACATTAAATTCACTATGCATTGAGTGGGCTGAATGCTGTAACACAGAATAAAACATTAAATTCACTATGCATTGAGTGGGCTGAATGCTGTAACAGAATAAAACATTAAATTCACTATGCATTGAGTGGGTTGAATGCTGTAACAGAATAAAACATTAAATTCACTATGCATTGAGTGGGCTGAATGCTGTAACAGAATAAAACATTAAATTCACTATGCATTGAGTGGGCTGAATGCTGTAACACTGAATAAAACATTAAATTCACTATGCATTGAGTGGGCTGAATGCTGTAACACAGAATAAAACATTAAATTCACTATGCATTGAGTGGGCTGAATGCTGTAACACTGAATAAAACATTAAATTCACTATGCATTGAGTGGGCTGAATGCTGTAACACTGAATAAAACATTAAATTCACTATGCATTGAGTGGGCTGAATGCTGTAACACTGAATAAAACATTAAATTCACTATGCATTGAGTGGGCTGAATGCTGTAACACAGAATAAAACATTAAATTCACTATGCATTGAGTGGGCTGAATGCTGTAACAGAATAAAACATTAAATTCACTATGCATTGAGTGGGCTGAATGCTGTACCAGAATAAAACATTAAATTCACTATGCATTGAGTGGGCTGAATGCTGTAACACAGAATAAAACATTAAATTCACTATGCATTGAGTGGGCTGAATGCTGTAACACAGAATAAAACATTAAATTCACTATGCATTGAGTGGGCTGAATGCTGTAACACAGAATAAAACATTAAATTCACTATGCATTGAGTGGGCTGAATGCTGTAACAGAATAAAACATTACATTCACTATGCATTGAGTGGGCTGAATGCTGTAACAGAATAAAACATTACATTCACTATGCATTGAGTGGGCTGAATGCTGTAACAGAATAAAACATTAAATTCACTATGCATTCAGTGGGCTGAATGCTGTAACAGAATAAAACATTAAATTCACTATGCATTGAGTGGGCTGAATGCTGTAACAGAATAAAACATTAAATTCACTATGCATTGAGTGGGTTGAATGCTGTAACAGAATAAAACATTAAATTCACTATGCATTGAGTGGGCTGAATGCTGTAACACAGAATAAAACATTAAATTCACTATGCATTGAGTGGGCTGAATGCTGTAACAGAATAAAACATTAAATTCACTATGCATTGAGTGGGTTGAATGCTGTAACAGAATAAAACATTAAATTCACTATGCATTGAGTGGGCTGAATGCTGTAACAGAATAAAACATTAAATTCACTATGCATTGAGTGGGCTGAATGCTGTAACAGAATAAAACATTAAATTCACTATGCATTGAGTGGGCTGAATGCTGTAACACAGAATAAAACATTAAATTCACTATGCATTGAGTGGGCTGAATGCTGTAACAGAATAAAACATTAAATTCACTATGCATTGAGTGGGCTGAATGCTGTAACAGAATAAAACATTAAATTCACTATGCATTGAGTGGGCTGAATGCTGTAACACAGAATAAAACATTAAATTCACTATGCATTGAGTGGGCTGAATGCTGTAACAGAATAAAACATTAAATTCACTATGCATTGAGTGGGTTGAATGCTGTAACAGAATAAAACATTAAATTCACTATGCATTGAGTGGGCTGAATGCTGTAACACAGAATAAAACATTAAATTCACTATGCATTGAGTGGGCTGAATGCTGTAACAGAATAAAACATTAAATTCACTATGCATTGAGTGGGCTGAATGCTGTAACAGAATAAAACATTAAATTCACTATGCATTGAGTGGGCTGAATGCTGTAACAGAATAAAACATTAAATTCACTATGCATTGAGTGGGCTGAATGCTGTAACAGAATAAAACATTAAATTCACTATGCATTGAGTGGGCTGAATGCTGTAACACAGAATAAAACATTAAATTCACTATGCATTGAGTGGGCTGAATGCTGTAACACAGAATAAAACATTAAATTCACTATGCATTGAGTGGGCTGAATGCTGTAACAGAATAAAACATTAAATTCACTATGCATTGAGTGGGCTGAATGCTGTAACACAGAATAAAACATTAAATTCACTATGCATTGAGTGGGCTGAATGCTGTAACAGAATAAAACATTAAATTCACTATGCATTGAGTGGGCTGAATGCTGTAACAGAATAAAACATTAAATTCACTATGCATTGAGTGGGCTGAATGCTGTAACAGAATAAAACATTAAATTCACTATGCATTGAGTGGGCTGAATGCTGTAACACTGAATAAAACATTAAATTCACTATGCATTGAGTGGGCTGAATGCTGTAACACAGAATAAAACATTAAATTCACTATGCATTGAGTGGGCTGAATGCTGTAACAGAATAAAACTTTAAATTCACTATGCATTGAGTGGGTTGAATGCTGTAACACAGAATAAAACATTAAATTCACTATGCATTGAGTGGGCTGAATGCTGTAACAGAATAAAACATTAAATTCACTATGCATTGAGTGGGCTGAATGCTGTAACACTGAATAAAACATTAAATTCACTATGCATTGAGTGGGCTGAATGCTGTAACACTGAATAAAACATTAAATTCACTATGCATTGAGTGGGCTGAATGCTGTAACACTGAATAAAACATTAAATTCACTATGCATTGAGTGGGCTGAATGCTGTAACACAGAATAAAACATTAAATTCACTATGCATTGAGTGGGCTGAATGCTGTAACACAGAATAAAACATTAAATTCACTATGCATTGAGTGGGCTGAATGCTGTAACACAGAATAAAACATTAAATTCACTATGCATTGAGTGGGCTGAATGCTGTAACAGAATAAAACATTAAATTCACTATGCATTGAGTGGGCTGAATGCTGTAACAGAATAAAACATTAAATTCACTATGCATTGAGTGGGCTGAATGCTGTAACAGAATAAAACATTAAATTCACTATGCATTGAGTGGGCTGAATGCTGTAACACAGAATAAAACATTAAATTCACTATGCATTGAGTGGGCTGAATGCTGTAACAGAATAAAACATTAAATTCACTATGCATTGAGTGGGCTGAATGCTGTAACACAGAATAAAACATTAAATTCACTATGCATTGAGTGGGCTGAATGCTGTAACAGAATAAAACATTAAATTCACTATGCATTGAGTGGGCTGAATGCTGTAACAGAATAAAACATTAAATTCACTATGCATTGAGTGGGCTGAATGCTGTAACACTGAATAAAACAATTAAAGTCCCATGATGGTAGTGACTGTCCATTACTGCTCATCACTTATTAACCATCATTTATTCACATTACTTTAATCAAATATTACATCTGTTTTATGACTTTATTATTTCATTCCAAGTCATCATCTCATCTCTATAGAGCTGCTGCCAATGCTGTCTGACAAAATCACTATTTTGTAGTTCTTCAAATTAAATAAGACATACTTTTATAAATACCAACTATCAATCACTTAGGTCATGTAATTTAAGGTAGAGATACCTCACGAAGCAACTGCTTTCTATGCCTCTCGATCGCAAGGTCTTCTCTCCTCGCTGTCTCCGTGCCCACAGACTGGACAAGTAGGCCCGCAATTGATTATTGTCATTATAGTTAATTACCACATTTTCTGTGCTAAACTATGTAGAATATTGTCCTGTTAGAAACTACAACCCTCTACTACATCGCACAGTTTGGGCTGGATCTGATGTGTCTCTACAGAAACTGTGCATTGAGCTCTGATAAAATATATATATATATTTTTTAATCTAATTTAAATAATTGAACCGACATCTGTCAATTAGATGTATAAAAAACAAAAAATAACAGAAATGTTGGTTAATCGCACTAATTGAATAAAAAAAGCAAAAGCAACATCATGATCAACAGCAGTATACCACAGCTGTGAGAGAGGCCAAGCAGGTATTCAGTCCATCTACAAAGGCAGAGCAGACCCTCATGGCTGGATGGCCATGGCCACAGATGAGTCCATCAGTGATTACTGTGGTAAGACCCCCCCCCCACACACACACACACACACACACACACACACACACACACACACACACACACACACACACACACACACACACACACACACACACACACACTTCAAAAACAAGATGAATAAACTTGCACATGGCTTATGGAAAGGCCAGTCACTAGCTGATAACACCACCCCTCCTCCTCCAAGCCTGCAGTAACCAACTGATCCCTTCATGTATTATGTATAGACAGGCTTATCACATTGTCAGCTCTCTGCCTGCCCAGCCAGCGCTCTGCCTCTCCACCCTCATCAGGCCAGTGGAGGGGAATGAACACTGAAAGGTCAGCAGAGACCGGAGTCTACGAGGAGGAGAGAGCCACAACCGTCCGCACGGCAGGAACACACAGCACAGCAAGCACACAGCATCCAGTCAAGAGCCTTGCATATTCTTACCGGTTCCTAGACCTCCACACCAAGTCTTAATGGGAAGTAACGGTACAGTGCTGATAGATTGAGCATCAATGTGGTAGTGTACAGGTATGTAAATGTGAAAGGTTATGAAATAGTGAAGTGATACTGTGCATTTGCTTTTTAAGGTTAAAAAGGAAGAGGGTTTAAGTTCTCAGTTCAATATTGGCACAATATTGGTTTATAATAGCAGAGAGCATTTTCAGTTTTCATCCAGATTTGACCATTTGATCCCCTTCAATAAAGTTAGCTGTCACTTCTGTGTTTTCCGGATGTAGGATGCTGTATTCAGAACAGACCTGTCTGGATCATGATCCACTGGGCTTATCCACTAAATCACAACCCCTCCACTATGATTCACAGCAACTATTTGACATATTGAATGGACAATAAGGTTTTTGTAATTCTAACTATTAAAGCCCCTTTTAAAAACATCCCTCCTGTTTACTGCTCAGGTCAGGGGTCAGAGATCATGGGTTATAGTCCAGCCCCTACAGGCCACATCAGTTATTTGAAGAGCTGGACCCAGTTTTAAACTTCTTTCAAGCCTTAGGAGGATTTCTCCAATTATTATGTGGGTTTGCTTTGACACGACAAACCGTTTCAGAGGCCTGCTGTGCTGCTCACCCATACGAGACTGACTGTCAGAAAACATCAGTGTGTGTGTGTGTGTGTGTGTGTAGCACATGAGTGAGTGTGTGAGCATGAGTTCGAAACAGCAATGCCGTGCCCTCTGTGTTCTGTGAGTAAGGCTGTTCTTGTCCTGAGTCTGTACTGCTGGGGGCTGTCTGTTTAACTCATACTGAAACACTGTTCTAACCATTACATTCAAGACTACAGTAGGTAGTGTCCTGCATAGCTATCCTAGTGGAGGATGGACCTTGTATCTTAGGGATGGGATGACTATGCAGGGCGGAGTTAAGCAGGCAGACAGTCAGGCAGACAGACAGGCGATGGCTCTGCTACTTCAGACAATGTTCTGTTTGTTGTCAGTCTGCTGTGGGACGTTCTTGACCAAACAAACCCACATTACAACGTAGTGACACAAGGTGGCCAGACACCACACAGACTAGAGCAGAGAGAGGGGTGACACAAGGTGGCCAGACACCACACAGACTAGAGCAGAGAGAGGGGTGACACAAGGTGGCCAGACACCACACAGACTAGAGCAGAGAGAGGGGTGACACAAGGTGGCCAGACACCACACAGACTAGAGCAGAGAGAGGGGTGACACAAGGTGGCCAGACACCACACAGACTAGAGCAGAGAGAGGGGTGACACAAGGTGGCCAGACACCACACAGACTAGAGCAGAGAGAGGGGTGACACAAGGTGGCCAGACACCACACAGCCTAGAGCAGAGAGAGGGGTGACACAAGGTGGACAGACGCCACACAGCCTAGAGCAGAGAGAGGGGGGAGGAGAGAGCAACAGAGAGACCGAAAAGGAAAGAGTGAGCGAGAGAGAGAGAGAGAGAGAGAGAGAGAGAGAGAGAGAGAGAGAAAATCAGTTATAGAACCCATTACCCTTTATGGTTGTGAGGTCTGGGGTCCGCTCACCAACCAAGAATTCACAAAATGGGACAAACACCAAATTGAGATTCTGCATGTAGAATTCTGCTAAAATATCCTCAGTGTACAACGTAAAACACCAAATAATGCACGCAGAGCAGAATTAGGCCGATACCCGCTAATTGTCAAAATCCAGAAAAGAGCCGTTAAATTCTACAACCACCTAAAAGGAAGCAACGTAAAACGTCAGAATACCTGACAATTGTGACTGACCCAAACATAAGGAAAGCTTTGACTATGTACAGACTCAGTGAGCATAGCCTTGCTATTGAAAAAGGCCGCCGTAGGCAGACCTGGCTCTCAAGAGAAGACAGGCTATGTGCACACTGTCCACAAAATGAGGTGGAAACTGAGCTGCACTTCCTAACCTCCTGCCTAATGTATGACCATATTAGAGACACATATTTCCCTCAGATTACACAGATCCACAAAGAATGAAAACAAACCCCATTTTGATAAACTCCCATATCTACTGGGTGAAATACCACAGTGTGCCATCACAGCAGCAAGATGTGTGACCTGTTGCCACAAGAAAAGGGCAACCAGTTAAGAACAAACACCATTATAAATACAACCCATATTTATGTTTATTTTCCCTTTTGTACTTCCACTATTTGCACATCGTTACAACACTGTATATAGACATAATATGACATTTGAAATGTCTTTATTCTTTTGGAACTTCTGAGTGTAATGTTTTCTGTTCATTTGTATTGTTTATTTCACTTTAGTTTATTATCTACTTCACTTGCTGTGTAATTGTTTTAACCCTGATTGGAGCCCAGGAAGAATAGCTGCTGCAGCAGCTAACGGGGATCCTAATAAATACAAACAAACATTCAAGGCAAATCTCTCCAACCATTTAAAGCGATACTGCGAGATTTCGATATTTAGGTTATTTTTCTACTTACAGTACCCAGAGTCAGACGAAGTCATGGATACCATTGTTATGTCTCTGCATGCAGTTTGGAGATGATTGAAGGCAGCGCCATTGAGACAGATAAAATGCTGCAATCTCTAACGGGACAGAGAATGAGGAAGTGGATAGAATCTCGTTTCTTATGATTAGCAGTAAAATTAACGAACGTATCAAATATAAATTACTATGTATAGCTTTGTAAGATTATAAATGACCAACCACCCAGCCTTGGAGTCGTTAGAAGGTCTATTTCCTGCTTTTGAGAGGAGCTGGATACTGTACTTTCATCAATTGCACTAAGATAACGATATGCTAACTTCAATCATCTCCAAACTGCATGCAGTTTATCTGACTGTGGGAAGTAGAAAAATGACCTAAATCTCAAAATATCACAGTATCCCTTTAGGGAGATAGCTGTGAGTAAGAGATCACTGACAGTCAGAATATCCATTAAAAACAAACATTCTTTCTCACGTGAACTATCAAAACATGGCCACATAGTTTGACATCTCAGTAAATGGAAAAGAAAAGCAGTTGAAAAGGCCTTATCTTGGTGGATGAAGAAGTGTTTGGCTGACAAAAGTGGCAGGAGAAGGAAGGGCTTGATAAATAAATGACATTTAAAAGTGAATTCAAATGTATCAGTGACATTTTCATTCTTCTCCGTTCGTTCGTTCAAAGCGAAAACACTGACAATGGAAAGAATCTGTCTAGAAAATGACAAAGATTCAAACTTCATGAATGAGAGATGTAACCTTTCCATTCCAAATCAGTGTGTGTGTGTGTGTGGTCAACAAAACAGCTCATAAGAATGAACATTTAATTCCTAACACAGACAAACTCATTAGTTTGTGTATGTGATGAGAAAGCTCAGGATGATAACCAACAGGCTGCAGAGATGCTGTTATCTGAATGGTGGAGGGAGGACACTCTACCATGAGCAAAGGTCTGCTACAGATGTGACATCTCTCCTCTTTCCTTCAGGCTTCTTTTTCTTCTTTGGACTTTATATGGTGGTTGGCAACCAACTTTACGGTGCATTACCACAGATGAACTGAGTGTGGACCTCAGTTCATCTTTCAATCACCCACGTGGGTATATGCTCCTAAAAACAAATGAGATGGGACGTGGGTATATGCTCCTAAAAACAAATGAGATGGGACGTGGGTATATGCTCCTAAAAACAAATGAGATGGCACGTGGGTATATGCTCCTAAAAACCAATGAGGAGATGGCACGTGGGTATATGCTCCTAAAAACCAATGAGGAGATGGCACGTGGGTATATGCTCCTAAAAACCAATGAGGAGATGGCACGTGGGTATATGCTCCTAAAAACCAATGAGGAGATGGCACGTGGGTATATGCTCCTAAAAACAAATGAGATGGCACGTGGGTATAGCTCCTAAAAACCAATGAGGAGATGGCACGTGGGTATATGCTCCTAAAAACCAATGAGGAGATGGCACGTGGGTATATGCTCCTAAAAACCAATGAGGAGCTGGCACGTGGGTATGTGCTCCTAAAAACCAATGAGGAGCTGGCACGTGGGTATATGCTCCTAAAAAACAATGAGGAGATGGCACGTGGGTATATGCTCCTAAAAACCAATGAGGAGATGGCACGTGGGTATATGCTCCTAAAAACCAATGAGGAGCTGGCACGTGGGTATGTGCTCCTAAAAACCAATGAGGAGCTGGCACGTGGGTATATGCTCCTAAAAAACAATGAGGAGATGGCACGTGGGTATGTGCTCCTAAAAACCAATGAGGAGATGGCACGTGGGTATGTGCTCCTAAAAACCAATGAGGAGATGGCACGTGGGTATGTGCTCCTAATACCAATGAGGAGCTGGCACGTGGGTATATGCTCCTAAAAAACAATGAGGAGATGGCACGTGGGTATGTGCTCCTAAAAACCAATGAGGAGATGGCACGTGGGTATGTGCTCCTAAAAACCAATGAGGAGATGGCACGTGGGTATGTGCTCCTAAAATCCAATGAGGAGATGGCACGTGGGTATGTGCTCCTACAAACCAATGAGGAGATGGCACGTGGGTATGTGCTCCTAAAAACCAATGAGGAGATGGCACGTGGGTATGTGCTCCTAAAAACCAATGAGGAGATGGCACGTGGGTATATGCTCCTAAAATCCAACGAGGAGATGGCACGTGGGTATGTGCTCCTAAAAACCAATGAGGAGATGGCACGTGGGTATGTGCTCCTAAAAACCAATGAGGAGATGGCACGTGGGTATATGCTTCTAAAAACCAATGAGGAGATGGCACGTGGGTATGTGCTCCTAAAATCCAATGAGGAGATGGCACGTGGGTATGTGCTCCTAAAAACCAATGAGGAGATGGCACGTGGGTATATGCTTCTAAAAACCAATGAGGAGATGGCACGTGGGTATATGCTTCTAAAAACCAATGAGGAGATGGCACGTGGCAGGACTTGCAGCAGGTTGAGAATCACAAATAGAACCAAGTTCTATTTTAGCACCTGGCCACGCAGACCCTCGCGAGCAGTGTGGGTGCAATGACTGAATAACATGTATGTGTACATTTATTTTGCAACGCTCGCACACACAACGCAAGCGGTGTGGTCAGCATGTAAGCCAATAGGGTTCTATGATAGAGTGTCTATGTTTGCATCGGGCTCACAGCGTGTGAGATGTGTGAGGTGGGCAGAGTGTATGGAGGGCAATGTGAGGCTATAGGCAGCGTCTGGCCAGCGTGAGGGGTGAACCTCAGGCAGTAGAAGTTCGTCCTCTTTTAGCCCTGGTCTGGTCTGTAGACAGGGTGCTGCTGAAGATACCTGGCTGGCATTTAGGAGTCTGTGGAGAGGGGTTGGCACTGCAGAGGCCAGTGGCCACATACGGCTCACACATCATCCTTTTACATCTGACTGGTTTGGCAACAGTGTGAGTAAGCAGCAGGAAACGTCTGGAGCTGTGTGAGAACCATGTGTCTTACTTACATCGAGCACGGTTTACAGTAAAAGGTGAGTGGATTATCACGTCTGAATGGGAAGGGCTGGCTGTACATGTGAGCAATTTCCAGTAAAAACTCATTTTCTAAAATACCATGAACCCCGAGTATAGCAAAACGCTGTTGTCCCTCCATCTTCTTATACCTAGTACTGACGTTACTCCCAGAACAGAACAAACCCTCCACAGAGAGGTCCATCTCTGTGTATAATGAGATGTACCATCACAGTGGAGTGTTGCTCAACCTCAACCTCCCTGCAAAGTGGAACACATCTCCTACTCTCCACAATCACATCATCAAAACAAACAGAGGGGCTCTTTACAACAAAGTGCCACTTCCCTTCTCTTGGGAAATGGGGGTACTCTATCCCTTTCCTCCATCACTACCTCTCTCCACAGGTCCAGTGTGTGAAGGACGGGCCAAGGCGTCAGTATCAGTGGATATCCATCATACAGCACCAGAGGGTCAGCTCTCCATCCCCCTTACACACACACATACACACTTTCAAAGCCTACAGGGCCCGGTTTCACTGGGATACTGAATTTCTGCTGGGGCCCATTACTAAAATATGGTCGAGGGGACCGCCAACAACAGCACGGGGAAAGAGAGAGATAGGAAGGGAGGGAGAGCCAGGGAGGGTGAAAGTGGTGCTGTTCTCTAGGGGTGTTCGCGGGATAAAGGGGAAAAAAGCAATTGCATTGGGGAAGATTTGGCCCTGGTGTTCATGTGAAATCTGATTAACAGAAAAGAGGAGAGAATGAAAAGAAAGAGGCCTGGGGGGGGGGGGGGGGGGTTGTCCACTACCCCTCAATCTGCCGGGAGAGAGAGAGAAAGACGAATATGTACAGTGCATTTATAAAGAATTCAGACCCCTTCACTTTTTCCAAATTTTATTATATGTTACAGCGTTATTCTAAAATGGATTACATTTAATTGTTTCCTCAATCTACACACAATACCCCATAATGACAAAGTGAAAACAGGTTTTAGACATTTTTGCAAATATATACAAAATAAAAAGGGGTATTGTTTTTTTTCGATGAGGAAAACATTTCATTTAATCCAGACCCTTTGTTAATGAGACTCGAAATTGAGCTCAGGTGCATCCTGTTTCCATTGATCATCCTTGAGATGTTTCTACAACTTGATTGGAGTCCACCTGTCACGTCCTGACCAGTATAAGGGTTATTTGTTATTGTAGTTTGGTCAGGACGTGGCAGAGGGTATTTGTTTTATGTGGTTCGGGGTGGTGTTTTTGTAGAAGGTTATTTGATTTATGTATTCCGTGGTTTTTGGGCACTGTTCCTTGTTAATGTATTTCTATGTTTAGTCTAGTTAGTTGTATCTCTATGTTTAGGTTGATGGGGGTTGGACTCTCAATTTTCGTTGCCTCTGATTGAGAGTCCTATATATGGGTATGTGTTTGGTTTAGTGTTTGTGGGAGATTGTTTCTTGTTTTGCCTGTGTGAGCCTTACAAGACTGTTTGTTGTTCGTGAGTTCTTTGTTGTTTATTATTTTGGGTGTTCACTTTATTTTATAAATAAATCAAGATGAGCATCCACATTCCTGCTGCGTTTTGGTCCTCCATTCCAGACGACAACCGTGACACCACCTGTGCTAAATTCAATTGACTAGACATGATTTAGAAAGGCACACATCTGTCTATAAAAGGTCCCACAGTTGACAGTGCATGTCAGAGCAAAAACCAAGCCATGAGGTGGAAGGAATTGTCCGTAGAGCTCCGAGACAGGATTGTGTCGAGGCACAGATCTGAGGAAGGGTACCAAAAAATGTCTACAGCATTGAAGGTCCCCAATAACACAATTGCATCCATCATTCTTAAATGGAAGAAGTTTAGAACCACCAAGACTCTTACTAGATCTGGCCGCCCAGCCAAACTGAGCAATCGGTGGAGATGGGCTTTGGTCAGGGAGGTGACCAAGAACCCAATAGTTAATCTGACAGCGCTCCAGAGTTTCTCTGTGGAGATAGGAGAACCTTCCAGAAGGACCAATCAGGCCATTATGATAGAGTGGCCAGATGGAAGCCACACCTCAGTAAAAGGTACATGAGAGCCCGCTGGGAGTTGCCAAAAGGCACCTAAAAGACTCTCAGAGACCATGAGAAACAAGATTCTCTGGTCTGATGAAACCAAGATTGAACTCTTTGGCCTGAATGCCAAGCGTCACGTCTGGAGGAAACCTGGCACCGCTCATCACCTGGCCAAACCCAAAGCATGGTGGTGGCAGCATCAGGCTGTGGGGATGTTTTTCATCAGCAGGGACTGGGAGACTAGTCAGGATCGATGGGCAAGATGAACGGAACAAAGTACAAAGAGATCCTTCATGAAAACCTGCTCCAGAGCACTCAGGACCTCAGACTGGGGGCAAAGGTTCACCTTCCAACAGGACAACGAACCTAAGCACAGCCAAGACAACTCAGGAGTGGCTTCGGGACAAGTCTCTGAATGTCCTTGAGTGGCCCAGCCAGAGCCCGGGCTTAAACCCGATCGAACATCTCAGCAAAGTACTGAGTAAAGGATCTGAATATTTGTGTAAATGTGATTTTAGGTTTTACATTTACAATACATTTGCAAATATTTCAAAAAAAATGTTTTTGCTTTGTCATTATGGGGTATTGTGTGTAGAGAGATGAGGATTTGTATTCTTTTTTTATCCATTTTAAATAAGGCTGTAATGTCACAAAATGTGGAAGGAGTGTTACATCATGTCAATAAAGCAAATTTAATTGAGAGGGGGGAAAGAGAGAGGAGGTGAGAGAGAACACTTCTGTAAGGGGAAGAGGGTGCATAAGGGCAGTAAAATAAAAGTGAGTTTACCTTCTACCATCCCTTTGGTTTCTGTCCCACCCCTCACCACAGTAAAGCATGATCTTTGGTTTCTGTCCCACCCCTCACCACAGTAAAGCATGATCTTTGGTTTCTGTCCCACCCCTCACCACAGTAAAGCATGATCTTTGGTTTCTGTCCCACCCCTCACCACAGTAAAGCATGATCTTTGGTTTCTGTCCCACCCCTCACCACAGTAAAGCATGATCTTTGGTTTCTGTCCCACCCCTCACCACAGTAAAGCATGATCTTTGGTTTCTGTCCCACCCCTCACCACAGTAAAGTATGATCTTTGGTTTCTGTCCCACTGGGACACCCCTCACCACAGTAACAGTAAAGCATGATCTTTGGTTTCTGTCCCACTGGGACACCCCTCACCACAGTAAAGCATGATCTTTGGTTTCTGTCCCACTGGGACACCCCTCACCACAGTAACAGTAAAGCATGATCTTTGGTTTCTGTCCCACTGGGACACCCCTCACCACAGTAACAGTAAAGCATGATCTTTGGTTTCTGTCCCACTGGGACACCCCTCACCACAGTAAAGCATGATCTTTGGTTTCTGTCCCACTGGGACACCCCTCACCACAGTAAAGCATGATCTCATCAGGGGGAGAGGGCCGCTCTGGTTTCCAGAGTCCAGGCCAGGGTAGCTGAGCTCACAACAAGATATTGCCACACACTGCTTGCCCTGCCAATGGGGCAGGGAGCTTTTTGGGTTGCCCTGGTTCATACAACACATTTAGATTTCACAGAGTGAACGTGGTCGTGTGAAATTCTAATCAATCAGTATTGCAGCACATTGGAAGGCAGAGTAGAGCCATGCATGAAATGACTTCAGGGAGGAGGAGAGGTGAAGTTGTTGTTTCTTCCATCATCTGCTATCAATAAATCCAAAGACAGAGAGAAGAAAGAGAAGGAGAAGAATGCTCTGGCCCCAGGTTGTGGCTCCTGAAAGAAATAACCATCTCAGGAATTCACTGTCCCTGGAACCTTAGTATGTTTCCTGCTAATGGAAGGACAAGTGGTTCCTTTTCCCTCACTAAGGATGAGTAGAAAACCATTTCTGTCAGAGAGAGAAGCCATGACTGAGACACTTAGTCATTTCTTTATAAAATTGTGTTTTTGATTTAATTATATCAGTAGAAAATTATTATTTATCTTAGAGACAGCTTTTTAATGTTTCTCATTTTGGCCTACTAGTGGGGGGTCGTCACAGATAGAAGCATTAGCCATAATGGGGGAAAATGATGAACAGAATAAAGTGTTGATGAGATTGGTAGATGTGACTGACACAGCAGGTTGAAGGAGGAGAGTGCTAATGTAGTCTGTAGTGCTATTACTCCCCTAATAACACACACGAATCTCCTTAAGTTCACCTTGGCCTCGCCACCTTGGCCTCGCCACCTTGGCCTCGCCACCTTGGCCTCGCCACCTTGGCCTCGCCACCTTGGCACTGCTGGCTCAGGTTTCAGATTTCATTAGCGATGGTGTGCGTCCTTGTGTGTGAGTGCGTGCATTTGTGCGTGTGCAGGGAGATGGGAGTTATTTGATCCCCTCTTGGAGCAGCGGGGGGTAGGGGTGCCTCTGACACTGTACGATATGTACGTGTGTGTTCTCTGTTTATGATTTATGACTGACACACTGACTGCCAACAACCAGTCTCTCTCTACTTTGTTCTCTGTGCCTTTGTTCCAGTATTCCCCCCCTCTCTGACAGAAATCAGCTGGAGCTATTGTTTCCTCCATAACTGGTATTTTTCACAGCTGGAGCCATTGTTCCCTCCATACCTGGTATATTTCACAGCTGGAGCTATTGTTCCCTCCATACCTGGTATATTTCACAGCTGGAGCCATTGTTCCCTCCATACCTGTTATATTTCACAGCTGGAGCTATTGTTCCCTCCATACCTGGTATATTTCACAGCAGGAGCTATTGTTCCCTCCATACCTGGTATATTTCACAGCTGGAGCTATTGTTTCCTCCATACCTGGTATATTTCACAGCTGGAACCATTGTTCCCTCCATACCTGGTATATTTTCACAGCTGGAGCTATTGTTCCCTCCATACCTGGTATATTTCACAGCTGGAGCTATTGTTCCCTCCATACCTGGTATATTTCACAGCAGGAGCTATTGTTCCCTCCATACCTGGTATATTTCACAGCTGGAGCTATTGTTCCCTCCATACCTGGTATATTTCACAGCTGGAGCTATTGTTCCCTCCATACCTGGTATATTTCACAGCTGGAGCTATTGTTCCCTCCATACCTGGTATATTTCACAGCTGGAGCTATTGTTCCCTCCATACCTGGTATATTTCACAGCAGGAGCTATTGTTCCCTCCATACCTGGTATATTTCACAGCTGGAGCTATTGTTCCCTCCATACCTGGTATATTTCACAGCAGGAGCTATTGTTCCCTCCATACCTGGTATATTTCGCAGCTGGAGCTATTGTTCCCTCCATACCTGGTATATTTCACAGCAGGAGCTATTGTTCCCTCCATATCTGGTATATTTCAAGGCAGGAGCTATTGTTCCCTCCATATCTGGTATATTTCAAGGCAGGAGCTAACACGGGGTTGTCTCTGGTATTTGCTATTTTATTAGGATCCCCATTAGCTGTTGTGAAAGCAGCAGCTACTTCCTGGGGTCCAACACAGAACATGAAACATGACATAATACAGAACATTAATAAACAAGAACAGCTCAAGAACAGAACTACATGCATTTAAAAATGGCACACAGAACTACATATCAATACATACACACAATATCTAGGTCAAATAGGGGAGAGGCGTTGTACTGTGAGATGCTGCCTTCTATTATCAATTTCTTTCAACCAATCATCAGTCATTTGTGTCAGTGCAGTACATGTTGAGTGCCCTTCTCTATAAGCATGCTGAAAGTCTGTTGTCAATTTGTTTACAGAGAAATAGCATTGTATTTGATCAAAAACCATTTGTTCCAACAGTTGTCTAAGAGCCGGCAGCAAGCTGATTGGTCTGCTGTTACAACCAGTAAAGGCCGCTTTACCACTCTTGGGTAGCGGATCAACTTTGGCTCCCTTCAGGCCTGACGACAAACACCTTCCTCTAGACTCAGATTAAAGATATGACAGACAGCAGTGGCCATAGAGTCAGCTACCATCCTCAGTAGCCTTCCATATAAGTTTTCAATGCCAGGAGGTTTGTCATAATTGATCGATAACAATTATTTTTCCACTTGTCCCACACTAACTTACAATGCTTTCTTTAAAAATATATTTTTTATGCATGAATACTATGGCTCACTGTTTGTTGTTGGCATTTCCTGCTTAAGTTTTACCCACTTTGGCAATGAAGTAATCATTCAAATAACTGGCAACATCAAATGGTTTTGTGATGAATACGCCATCTGAATTGAATTTGTCTTTCAGCTGATCATTTCATTTAAAGTACGCTAAAGTTTTATATCATTGATCTTGGCTTCATAATACAGTTTGTTCTTCTTTTTGTTGAGTTTAGTCACATCATTTCTCAATTTGCAGTAAGCCAGACGTATTAGCCACTCCATTCACCCCATCTCTTTCAACCATACAGTTTTTCAATTCCTCATCAATCCGTGGAGCCTTAACAGCTCTAACAGTCAGTTTCTTAACAGGTGCATGTTTAGCAATTTCATAAATTCATCAAGTGCAGCGTCTGGATGCTTCTAATGAATTATTAGTCCCTTAGAGATAAGCATTAAAAACGTCACAGTTGTAATAGGAGACTTCTGGAAGCTTTGCTGTTGAATGGTCCTAGAGCACTACTGGTCCTGCTACAGGATAGCACCATTGGCATGGCAAAGGGGATTCAATCTGCCTCTACACACCACTGTCTGAAAACAATAGCGCCCTTTCACTCTAAGGCCATTCATTACAGCATACTGCATATATCAGTGGTTCCCAAAACCTTTTCGCATTGGGATCCATCATCCATCTAAAGACTTTCACATTCTTTTGTGAGCCACAAAACAGTCAAAACCATGTTTCTAAAGACTAGTTAAAGCCAGGCTTTAGCTGTGACCCAAGAGAGAACAACAGCATTACCTTACATCCCCCTTGTAACAGTCAATGTGAGTAGGAAACAGAGTTAAACAGAACAGTATTATATATATATATATATATATATATATATATATATATATATATATATATATATATATATATATATATATATATATATATATATATCTATGCATCAGAACTGGGGAGGATCCTGCTTGTTTGGCTGGGTTCTCCTCTTTTGATCTCCCCTTAATTCACAACCTGTAATTGGCCACCCTCTCGGTCCCTCTCTATCCCCCTCTCTCGCTGTCGCACTTTCGCTCTCCCTACTCCTCTCCCCCGCTCTCCCTTGGTCTCTGTCACTCCCTCCCTCCCCCCTCTCTAAACAGCTGGGTTACATGTCCAGGGGAGCATTTACATCTGCTGCTAATCACTTACACTTCCCTCCTCCCTGATTATGTAACTTTAATAACATCCAATTACCCACACTGCCTGCCTTCCTGGTCCATCAACAGAGCAGTACAGTGTGTCTGCTGGGTTTGGCCAAAACAGCCGATCCCCATTCATCTCTCTATGTATCTGGTTGATAATCCACAGTCCTATCAGAGTAATAGAGGAACTTGAATGCCAATGCATAATTATGTCTATCATAGCGAGAGGAAGTTAACATCCAGTATATACAGGATCACACTGACAGTACATTCCACTATAAAGGACTAGAATCCATTCTACTCTTTTTACAAAGATAGAGAATATAGCCAAATGATGTCATAATACACTTAAAGTCCATGTTGTCCTGTCTCCAGCCATCACACCAGAGACATGGGCTTAGGCAGCAGTATAAACATAAAGGATGGATGATCCAATATGGCCCCTCGGGTTTGTCTTCAGAACTACTTTTATACAAACTAAATCTGGAAGGTGATTCTTTCATTAATTGTTTATTCCTTTCTCAAACAAACAAAGGATTTTCTCTTCCGTCTTAGATAATCAGATTGTTCGTTTAAAAGCACAACCTAGTTATTTGGGCGGCAGGGTAGCCTAGTGGTTAGAGCGTTGGGCTAGTAACCGAAAGGTTGCAAGTTCAAATCCCTGAGCTGACAAGGTACAAATCTGTAATTCTGCCCCTAAACAAGGCAGTTAACCCACTGTTCCTAGGCCGTCATTGAAAATAAGAATTTGACTTGCCTAGTTAAATAAATAAAACATTTTGGGCACATAGTCCCAGTGTGCTGTTTGTGGTGGTATAACAAACGCTGACAAATAGAGTTGTGGGGAAGGTTGAGGAAAAGGGTTATTTATTAGGAAATGGAAGAGAAGAACACCAACCTGTCATCAGAGAGAGATGGGGAAGCAGCATGATCAGAGACGGCTGGTCCCCAACTACCCTCCATCAATAAAGAGCACTAGATGGGGAAGCAGCATGATCAGAGACGGCTGGTCCCCAACTACCCTCCATCAATAAAGAGCACTAGATGGGGAAGCAGCATGATCAGAGACGGCTGGTCCCCAACTACCCTCCATCAATAAAGAGCACTAGATGGGGAAGCAGCATGATCAGAGACGGCTGGTCCAACTACCCTCCATCAATAAAGAGCACTAGATGGGGAAGCAGCATGATCAGAGACGGCTGGTCCAACTACCCTCCATCAATAAAGAGCACTAGATGGGGAAGCAGCATGATCAGAGACGGCTGGTCCAACTACCCTCCATCAATAAAGAGCACTAGATGGGGAAGCAGCATGATCAGAGACGGCTGGTCCCCAACTACCCTCCATCAATAAAGAGCACTAGATGGGGAAGCAGCATGATCAGAGACGGCTGGTCCCCAACTACCCTCCATCAATAAAGAGCACTAGATGGGGAAGCAGCATGATCAGAGACGGCTGGTCCCCAACTACCCTCCATCAATAAAGAGCACTAGATGGGGAAGCAGCACGATCAGAGACGGCTGGTCCCCAACTACCCTCCATCAATAAAGAGCACTAGATGGGGAAGCAGCATGATCAGAGACGGCTGGTCCCCAACTACCCTCCATCAATAAAGAGCACTAGATGGGGAAGCAGCACGATCAGAGACGGCTGGTCCCCAACTACCCTCCATCAATAAAGAGCACTAGATGGGGAAGCAGCATGATCAGAGACGGCTGGTCCCCAACTACCCTCCATCAATAAAGAGCACTAGATGGGGAAGCAGCATGATCAGAGACGGCTGGTCCAACTACCCTCCATCAATAAAGAGCACTAGATGGGGAAGCAGCATGATCAGAGACGGCTGGTCCCCAACTACCCTCCATCAATAAAGAGCACTAGATGGGGAAGCAGCATGATCAGAGACGGCTGGTCCCCAACTACCCTCCATCAATAAAGAGCACTAGATGGGGAAGCAGCATGATCAGAGACGGCTGGTCCAACTACCCTCCATCAATAAAGAGCACTAGATGGGGAAGCAGCATGATCAGAGACGGCTGGTCCCCAACTACCCTCCATCAATAAAGAGCACTAGATGGGGAAGCAGCACGATCAGAGACGGCTGGTCCCCAACTACCCTCCATCAATAAAGAGCACTAGATGGGGAAGCAGCATGATCAGAGACGGCTGGTCCAACTACCCTCCATCAATAAAGAGCACTAGATGGGGAAGCAGCATGATCAGAGACGGCTGGTCCAACTACCCTCCATCAATAAAGAGCACTAGATGGGGAAGCAGCATGATCAGAGACGGCTGGTCCCCAACTACCCTCCATCAATAAAGAGCACTAGATGGGGAAGCAGCACGATCAGAGACGGCTGGTCCCCAACTACCCTCCATCAATAAAGAGCACTAGATGGGGGGGCAGCATGATCAGAGACGGCTGGTCCCCAACTACCCTCCATCAATAAAGAGCACTAGATGGGGAAGCAGCATGATCAGAGACGGCTGGTCCCCAACTACCCTCCATCAATAAAGAGCACTAGATGGGGAAGCAGCATGATCAGAGACGGCTGGTCCAACTACCCTCCATCAATAAAGAGCACTAGATGGGGAAGCAGCATGATCAGAGACGGCTGGTCCAACTACCCTCCATCAATAAAGAGCACTAGATGGGGAAGCAGCATGATCAGAGACGGCTGGTCCCCAACTACCCTCCATCAATAAAGAGCACTAGATGGGGAAGCAGCATGATCAGAGACGGCTGGTCCCCAACTACCCTCCATCAATAAAGAGCACTAGATGGGGAAGCAGCATGATCAGAGACGGCTGGTCCCCAACTACCCTCCATCAATAAAGAGCACTAGATGGGGAAGCAGCATGATCAGAGACGGCTGGTCCAACTACCCTCCATCAATAAAGAGCACTAGATGGGGAAGCAGCATGATCAGAGACGGCTGGTCCAACTACCTTCCATCAATAAAGAGCACTAGATGGGGAAGCAGCATGATCAGAGACGGCTGGTCCCCAACTAGGAAGCTGGTCCCCCTAGGAAGCTCTTTGCCACCTTCTCCTCCCTCCCTCCTGAATCCTCCTCCCCCTCCTCCCTCTCTGCGGATGACTTTGTCAACCATTTTGAAAAGAAGGTTGACGACATCCGATCCTCGTTTGTTAAGTCAAACGACACCGCTGGTCCTGCTCACATTGCCCTACCCTATGCTTTGACCTCTTTCTCCCCTCTCTCTACAGATGAAATCTTGCGACTTGTGACGGCCAGCCGCCCAACAACCTGCCCGCTTGACCCTATCCCCTCCTCTCTTCTCCAGACCATTTCCGGAGACCTTCTCCCTTACCTCACCTCGCTGGTCAACTCATCCTTGACCGCTGGCTACGTCCCTTCCATCTTCAAGAGAGCGAGTGTTGCACCCCTTCTCAAAAAACCTACACTCGATCCCTCCGATGTCAACAACTACAGACCAGTATCCCTTCTTTCTTTTCTCTCCAAAACTCTTGAACGTGCCGTCCTTGGCCAGCTCTCCTGCTATCTCTCTCAGAATGACCTTCTTGATCCAAATCAGTCAGGTTTCAAGACTGGTCATTCAACTGAGACTGCTCTTCTCTGTGTCACGGAGGCGCTCCGCACTGCTAAAGCTAACTCTCTCTCCTCTGCTCTCATCCTTCTAGACCTATCGGCTGCCTTTGATACTGTGAACCATCAGATCCTCCTCTCCACCCTCTCCGAGTTGGGCATCTCCGGCGCGGCCCACGCTTGGATTGCGTCCTACCTGACAGGTCGCTCCTACCAGGTGGCGTGGCGAGAATCTGTCTCCGCACCACGTGCTCTCACCACTGGTGTCCCCCAGGGCTCTGTTCTAGGCCCTCTCCTATTCTCGCTATACACCAAGTCACTTGGCTCTGTCATATCCTCACATAGTCTCTCCTATCATTGCTATGCAGACGACACACAATTAATCTTCTCCTTTCCCCCTTCTGATAACCAGGCGAATCGCATCTCTGCATGTCTGGCAGACATATCAGTGTGGATGACGAATCACCACCTCAAGCTGAACCTCGGCAAGACGGAGCTGCTCTTCCTCCCGGGGAAGGACTGCCCGTTCCATGATCTCGCCATCACGGTTGACATCTCCATTGTGTCCTCCTCCCAGAGTGCTAAGAACCTTGGCGTGACCCTGGACAACACCCTGTCGTTCTCCACTAACATCAAGGCGGTGACCCGATCCTGTAGGTTCATGCTCTACAACATTCGCAGAGTACGACCCTGCCTCACACAGGAAGCGGCGCAGGTCCTAATCCAGGCACTTGTCATCTCCCGTCTGGATTACTGCAACTCGCTGTTGGCTGGGCTCCCTGCCTGTGCCATTAAACCCCTACAACTCATCCAGAACGCCGCAGCCCGTCTGGTGTTCAACCTTCCCAAGTTCTCTCACATCACCCCGCTCCTCCGCTCTCTCCACTGGCTTCCAGTTGGAGCTCGCATCCGCTACAAGACCATGGTGCTTGCCTACGGAGCTGTGAGGGGAACGGCACCTCCATACCTTCAGGCTCTGATCAGGCCCTACACCCAAACAAGGGCACTGCGTTCATCCACCTCTGGCCTGCTCGCCTCCCTACCTCTGAGGAAGCACAGTTCCCGCTCAGCCCAGTCAAAACTGTTCGCTGCTCTGGCACCCCAATGATGGAACAAGCTCCCTCACGACGCCAGGACAGCGGAGTCAATCACCACCTTCCGGAGACACCTGAAACCCCACCTCTTTAAGGAATACCTAGGATAGGATAAAGTAATCCCTCTACCCCCCCCCCCCTTAAAAGATTTAGATGCACTATTGTAAAGTGGTTGTTCCACTGGATATCATAAGGTGAATGCACCAATTTGTAAGTTGCTCTGGATAAGAGCGTCTGCTAAATGACTTAAATGTAAATGTAAATGTAACTAACAGAAGAATATCAGACTATCAAAATCAGAGTCATACCATCAGTATCGCCACATTCTTCTCCAGTCCCAGTCTCCTCTGTGCTAGAGACAACACTCCCAGACAGATGGCTGTGTGAACAGTGGTGGGTCTATGGAAGACAACACTCTGTTCTCAGATAAGAGAGAAATGAAAGGCTTGAGCCCAGGGGATGGGGTGAGCAGAGGGTGTGTGTGGGGGGTTACTACATAAAAACACTGGTTCGGGGTTGTCGTCCCAAGCGTTGCGTGAACGGTCCCCTTTCAAGACATCATCTTAGAAATCAGGCACTTAAATGTAATAGAGTCATTTCTGAAATTCAAAAAGACTGAAATGGAAAGCCCATGGAAAGTCAGTCACAGTCAGTCCAACACAAAGGCCTTTCCAACCTCGTCTGGGTCTGAAAAGGCACCTTTATTCCCGATATATCCCCAAAGCGGGCCCTAGCTAAAAGTAATACCATTTCAGGCGCAGCCCTCATTCAACAGGGACCAGCTAGAGAGAAGAAGGTAACCTCTGCTGCCGTTTTAACTGACAGCCTGGAGGACAGATATTGATCAGTACTGTTATAGCCAACCTCAAAGGACTTTAAGAGCCCATTAATTTTCCCAGTGTGAGCTGAGACAGACGGGGGGAAATAGCCTCCAACATGTTGTCGTTTAATGGAGGATTAGAGCTTTCACCCCTAGAGGTCAGGGTTCAGAGGTTATCTCCTGGGGGTCAGAGCTGTGTGTGGAAATGAATTGCTGCCTGCCAGCTGGTACTAAATAAATGATTATTAGGCAGAGAGAAAGATCAGAGGCGTACATTTCATTTGTCACATGCCTCGTAAACAACAGGTGTAGACTAACAGTGAAATGCTTAAAATAGAGAAATAATAACAAGTAATAATAAAATGAACAATAAATATACGATGAGTAACGATAACTTGGCTGTACACAGGGGTACCAGTACCGAGTCCATGTGAAGGGGTACAAGGTAATTGAGGTAGATATGTACATATAACTAGGAATAAAGTGACTAGTTAACAGGATAGATAATAAACAGTAACAGCAGCGGATGTGATGAGTCAAAATAAATGAGTGCAAAAAGGGTCAATACAGATAGTTAAATAGCTAACCAATAGCTAGCAGGACTAACTATTTTAGCAGCCTTATAGCTTGGGGGTAGAAGATCTTCAGGGTCCTGTTGGTTCCAGATTTGGTGCATCGGTACCGCTTGTGTACGTTTGTGTGTGTGCATTGGAGTGGCTGACCCTCAGAGAGAGACACACACCAGTTTGACCTTACTAGGCACCACAGGGACCCTTGTATCCATGGAAAGAAGTCTGATTGATCAGAACTAAAAGAGACCCTTACTTATGGCAGTCTGAGTGGGACGGGCACTGCAGTGTTCTTCAGTGGCATGACTATCTAATAGTTCAATGTATTCTAAAACAGTATCGTACATGTCACATGTATATTGATATAGCACTAGCCAACTTAACACCTTCTTTACAGAAACAAAATATCTCCCATCCTGGGACTGAACATGCCATTCTCTTCACTTTTAACCCTTCCTCTTCCCCAAATCAAGCTAGCAGCAAACGTGGTGAATAACAGATGTATTTGTTCATTTTTAGCAACATGGCTGTTGGCTGGGAGGCAGCGTGTTTTCCCAGAAGACAGTGTGCCTCTCTGTTGAACCCCTGTGAGTGAGTAGTGGGCACATATTTTAGCCATGGGCATGACAGGCTGCAGTGAAGTTGGTATGAGGCAGGTCTGCAGCTCAGTGCCCCCCCCCCACACACACCACAGCCTCCAGAGTCTAGCGTTCCACTCCTAATCAGTCCTGTCAAAGAGCTAACAGGCCTACCCATCCACTCCTCCTCCTCTGCAGCTGTGCAGGAAGAAGATAAACCTTATTAACCCATTAGTGGGGGTTAAGGCTGATAAGAATTACAGTGGAATATAATCTGGTTCAACAGGTGCCTGGCCAAAGATCAGAAGGTGTTTTAATTAAGCTTTTAATTAGCCTTTTTTCCTCCATTTGACTAATCCTGGTGTGCAGATCAGAGCAGGAAATAAAACCTGATAGAAATAGATCATTGGTAGTAATGTCATTATTGTTGGTGTTGTACAGCAGTGGAGCCCAACTCCAGTCCGCCTGTACCCCCAACAGTACACATTCTTATTGTAAAAACTCATCTTCAAGCCCTCAATTGAGTTGAATTAGGTGAGTTTGTCCAGGGCAACAACAGAAATGTGCTGTTGGGAGTACTGGAGTTGGGAAAATCTGCTTTACTGTACTGCACAGTAAAAGTGTATATTATACAGTAGGAGTTTGTGGAGTAGTAGTAGCAGGAGTGTTTACTGTATGGAGTACTGCATGTTTCCGACAAACATTACAACAACCAATAATAATTGATGATACTTCAGAAACCCTTAGAGACTATCACTAAAGGGACAGTGGTATGACACATGCAGGGACAAAATGGATTCCACATATGGGCTATGATGATGTCTGACATCTCAGAATGCATAGCATTGCTAGAAAATGTGGACATTCCTCAGTTAGTACGAAGAGTTAGTACACAGAGGACCATCCAGCGAACAGGCCAGAGGTCCTCTCTGGTTCACTAGAGGCAAATAAAACCTCTATCTAAACAGCTTTTCCACAGTTAGTCAGAGAAAAGGAAACAGCCCTCTAAAAACAAACCCTCTTCAAATTGGACTGCCAATGAGGGGGAGTGAAGAGTGTCATTCATCACTATACTTGAAGAGGAAGAGAAGCATTGACACGTCTGTCAAGGACAGAAAAAACAAGACAAACTTCAAATAACTTAAGAGATGCTGGAGTTTAAGAACACAACCACAATCCAGGATAATAGTTTGTTATTCATAGAGTATGCATCAAATAGGACATCTTAGTACAACTGTATGTTCTCCACACAACACTCGTTCATGTTGCATCATTTGTAGAAAACAACTGTCTATGACTGGTCTGAAAGGAATAATGTACTTGTCCCTCAGTATTTCTACTTCTAACTACTCCTCTATAACAGGGGCCTGGTTCCTGAGACTACCCAGGGCTCAAACAGTGCGACCATTTTATTTGCATACGCGCCTAAATATTTAGCTGTGTGACTGGAAATGTACATTTAGAAGCGCCAGTGTGACTAGAAAAATGAAGGATTCTAGCTTTAATACCACAAATATTTCTCATTGTGCTCCTAAATGTCTTTGTGTGCTCCTACATGTTTCAACTGAGACACACATGTGCTCCTTGTGAAAAAGGTCAGCGTAGAGGCCTGCTACCCTATGAGGCCAGAACAACAACCTAACCACAGACTGTAATACACAACCCAAACATGTCACGGGACATTCTGAGTGAGGGGGACTTTTTATAGGGTCTTCTCACACCAGGAGGAAAACCCCTAACTCTCTCACACACACACACATTTAAAACAAGTGACACGTCAAAGGCAGCCCACCATAACTAAACTCATCTATTGTACACAAGAGGCCAGACAACAACAAGTGTGAGTCACACGACGGGGAAAAGTCTGAGCTGAATGTATATCTCCATAGTCTACTGATGTACATAGGAGCTTGTGGTACACTATGTTTCTGCAAAGGTCTATAAAGACAACAAGTCCATACATGCATATGGAATAAGCATACAGTGAGTTTGGTTTTATGATGTGAGGTTTTTCCCCTCTCTTCTTACCTGCACCTGGCCCTTGCCCATGATAATGTCCACGATCTCATTGTCATCCTTGTTGAGCTTGGTCTTGTCGTAACATTTCTCGTAGCACAGGATCCGCAGGCACTGAGAACCCTCCAGCTCAATTTCAAACTCCTATTGGACAATGTAGAGTCAGGACAGGAGAACAGGCTTCAATGTCCTATTGACCAGAGAACATTCTGTATGATGGAGTACTGGAAATGGAGACAACATTGACAACATAACTGACAGTAATATGACCTGAATATTGGAGCTCTGTGTTGGTCTCTCACCTCATTCCACTGTGGTTCAGTGGTGTCTCTGAAGACGCGGGTCTTGGCCTTGCTGACAAAGTAGCCATACGAGTCCACCTCTAGGGTACAGTACAGATCTGAACAGGACACAGAGACACAGGGTACAGTACAGATCTGAACAGGACACAGAGACACAGGGTACAGTACAGATCTGAACAGGACACAGAGACACAGGGTACAGTACAGATCTGAACAGAGACACAGGGTACAGTACAGATCTGAACAGAGACACAGGGTACAGTACAGATCTGAACAGAGACACAGGGTACAGTACAGATCTGAACAGAGACACAGGGTACAGTACAGATCTGAACAGAGACACAGGGTACAGTACAGATCTGAACAGGACACAGACAGGGTACAGTACAGATCTGAACAGAGACACAGGGTACAGTACAGATCTGAACAGAGACACAGGGTACAGTACAGATCTGAACAGGACACAGACAGGGTACAGTACAGATCTGAACAGAGACACAGGGTACAGTACAGATCTGAACAGAGACACAGGGTACAGTACAGATCTGAACAGAGACACAGGGTACAGTACAGATCTGAACAGGACACAGAGACACAGGGTACAGTACAGATCTGAACAGGACACAGAGACACAGGGTACAGTACAGATCTGAACAGGACACAGAGACACAGGGTACAGTACAGATCTGAACAGGACACAGAGACACAGGGTACAGTACAGATCTGAACAGAGACACAGGGTACAGTACAGATCTGAACAGAGACACAGGGTACAGTACAGATCTGAACAGAGACACAGGGTACAGTACAGATCTGAACAGAGACAGGGTACAGTACAGATCTGAACAGAGACAGGGTACAGTACAGATCTGAACAGAGACACAGGGTACAGTACAGATCTGAACAGAGACACAGGGTACAGTACAGATCTGAACAGAGACACAGGGTACAGTACAGATCTGAACAGAGACACAGGGTACAGTACAGATCTGAACAGAGACACAGGGTACAGTGCAGATCTGAACAGGACACAGGGTACAGTGCAGATCTGAACAGGACACAGGGTACAATACAGATCTGAACAGAGACACAGGGTACAGTACAGATCTGAACAGAGACACAGGGTACAGTACAGATCTGAACAGGACACAGGGTACAGTACAGATCTGAACAGGACACAGGGTACAGTACAGATCTGAACAGGACACAGGGTACAGTACAGATCTGAACAGAGACACAGGGTACAGTACAGATCTGAACAGAACACAGACAGGGTACAGTACAGATCTGAACAGAACACAGACAGGGTACAGTACAGATCTGAACAGAGACACAGGGTACAGTACAGATCTGAACAGAGACACAGACAGGGTACAGTACAGATCTGAACAGAGACACAGGGTACAGTACAGATCTGAACAGGACACAGGGTACAGTACAGATCTGAACAGAGACACAGGGTACAGTACAGATCTGAACAGAACACAGACAGGGTACAGTACAGATCTGAACAGAACACAGACAGGGTACAGTACAGATCTGAACAGAACACAGACAGGGTACAGTACAGATCTGAACAGAACACAGACAGGGTACAGTACAGATCTGAACAGAGACACAGGGTACAGTACAGATCTGAACAGAACACAGACAGGGTACAGTACAGATCTGAACAGGACACAGGGTACAGTACAGATCTGAACAGAGACACAGGGTACAGTACAGATCTGAACAGAGACACAGGGTACAGTACAGATCTGAACAGAACACAGACAGGGTACAGTACAGATCTGAACAGAACACAGACAGGGTACAGTACAGATCTGAACAGAACACAGACAGGGTACAGTACAGATCTGAACAGAACACAGACAGGGTACAGTACAGATCTGAACAGAACACAGACAGGGTACAGTACAGATCTGAACAGAACACAGACAGGGTACAGTACAGATCTGAACAGAACACAGACAGGGTACAGTACAGATCTGAACAGAACACAGACAGGGTACAGTACAGATCTGAACAGGACACAGGGTACAGTACAGATCTGAACAGAGACACAGGGTACAGTACAGATCTGAACAGAGACACAGGGTACAGTACAGATCTGAACAGAACACAGACAGGGTACAGTACAGATCTGAACAGGACACAGGGTACAGTACAGATCTGAACAGAGACACAGGATACAGTACAGATCTGAACAGAGACACAGGGTACAGTACAGATCTGAACAGAGACACAGGGTACAGTACAGATCTGAACAGAGACACAGGGTACAGTACAGATCTGAACAGGACACAGGGTACAGTACAGATCTGAACAGAGACACAGGGTACAGTACAGATCTGAACAGGACACAGACAGGGTACAGTACAGATCTGAACAGAGACACAGGGTACAGTACAGATCTGAACAGGACACAGACAGGGTACAGTACAGATCTGAACAGGACACAGGGGAGTTAGACATCACAGTGAGTGGATCTAAAATAATCAGCAATTATAACACAATAATATCAATATCAACAGTAAATGGATAAACATTTTCATTAGGGCCAGGATGAACCAGTATCACTAGGTTTATTCCATGACTATAATGAAAACACCAAGCAGACCTAACTCTTTGGTCCTTTAAAAACCTGCTGTATGTAAAATATGATGTGCTTCAGCTTGGAAAATCAATGAATGTGACTCTGGATGACAACATAATGATGTTTGTTTCCAACGTCAGAGCTGTTTTCCTAAAGAAGTTAAATCCGCTTCATGTTCTGTTTCCTTGTCATGATACTAATGAGTATCGCGATACTGGTATTGTCCCGGTCCTAATTTTCAGAATTATACCACAACTGTGTAGAGCTGGATCATTTCTATATTAATGGTCAATCCACTGAAAATGTGTTTCTCAACCCCTTACCACCGAATGGTAGAGGCCTGCATTACTGACAGAATGAACAAGGAACACAGACATGACTGCACACACACCATTACAATATCTCCCCAGCACTGGTTTAAGAGACCGAGTCAGAGGCCTCTCGTCATCCCTGCTGGGGTCCCTGGGGTCTCCCCTGCTCTCTGACAGCATGATGGATGGCTACCGACTATGCCCCTGACCCTGGGAGTCACCACAGCTACACACAAATTCACATCACCCAGGCACAGAACTACAGACAGTGTTTACACTGTAGCGCAGTCAAACATGACTTAGCAACATGAAAACAACAGCATGACCCATGTCTGTCTGGGTCTGGCTCATAGACCTATATTCATCTCTGGGTTAGGGGATCATACCAGTTGAGGTATGGACGACCCTCAGTCTTCTGTCACAGAACAAGCACAGCACAGGGAGGCAAACGAGAGAGAGGACCTGCATATTCTTGTGTCTGGGATAAGGTAGATATGAGGTGGGGGATAGTAGAAGGATCCAGACTGGAGAGGGGAAGGGCATCTCATTTCATGGTGGTTCCATTTAATTCCTGCTTGTTTTCCAGCATACTGAAGCCCTCTGATGTAATCACCACTCATAATGAGGAATCATTTAGTATGGGGAGTGTGACCATCGTCCTATGATCTCTGTCACAATATAAAAACAGGCCTTATATCAATAATCAGACATTGCAAACAGTTAAATGGTTTATGATAAGCACATATTTATTAATGGTATAATGTCCTTTTTGTAAATGATTACCTGGTATTTCCTCATTGATTATAGAGGGTTATCTGTTAATATCCTGGTCAGGGAACTACTGGGCAATGGGAAACGTTGAAGAAAGCATGGTTTATTCAGTGTACGGGAATACTTTGTTATCCCGGGTGGACATACCTGTTCATATCCCAGACTGTATTTATACTAAAAGCATGGTTGCACCGTTATGGATGTGTGTGAAGATGTTTAGACGCTAATTCATGCTGTTGAATGTTAATTGAACAGGATGTGAAAGGGCTTCTTCCCATTGGTCAGATGCATGATGGGTATTGATAATTAAACCCTGTAATTTCTGTGTGAGTACAGACAAAGACAGACAGGGTAAGATTGGCATACTGCCGGGTACAGGAATGACTGAAGCCTGGCATTTTTTTTGAGTTGATTAGTCCTACTTTTTGTTCATCGTCCTGTTGATTTGTTTTTGTAAATAACTGTACAGTCGCCGGCTTATTATCTTCACGTTTGCTAATAAAAGCTGCTGTCTGGGAAAGAAAAACCGCATCTTCCTCCTCCCTGTTCCAACCACACGGTCAGCCTGACAGGTGGGCAAACTGACCATCTGGGGGGGTTTCAAAACGGAGTCACGTTTTAATAATTAAACATTCACCACATGGGTGATGTAATAAAGTGAGAGGAAGGGGACCTGTCACAGCACCACGATCATCTGACACTAACTACTGTCCATATCATTTAGTAAGTCAAAGACTACCTCCCACAGTGCACTACTTTTGACCAGAGACTTATGGGCCCTGGTTAAAAGTAGTGCACTGTAGTGAATAGGGTGCATTTGGTACGCAGAAAATGTTACATTTAAGACCACTGGGTATAGGTAGTACAGTACATATTTGGACATTGGCCTAGTGTGCTGCTCCATTGAAGTGAGTTCATAGAGAGTTAGAACAGGGTAGTTTATCACTGTTAATGACCACAGAAATAGCATTTGGCTCTGTTGAGAGAAGAACCATTTCGGAAGCACAACTCCCCACTGTGTCAGATTTACACCCCAGCAAACTCTGTTCAGACAGTGTGTAAACCAAAAACCACTCAGGGAAACATTCATACTCCTGGACAACTCATAAATTTAGCGAGAAGTGTATTTTTCCTTCATATCTGAAATAGGTTTATATGCCTAAAATCTTGCAATAAAAAACAGGGCCAGAGGGAACATATTTAGCCTCGTTTTCATTTGTCCTAGCTAGTAGTGTTGCCAGAGGAGAGATTCAGAAATGGGACATGAGGAAGTGAAGGAGAGCTGGCGACTAAAGGTGATTGGTTGAATAAGCCCTGAGGGCTGTCATTTCATTGGCAGACCTCTTCCGGCTGTTGTATAAGGGGTTAAATGGTCAGTGAGGGGTCTGAGCGAGGTCACACACACATACCGTCTATAGGGGTTAATGGATACTGTCCTGACTCTGTCCAGATGACCTGGAAGTTGACCCCCTCCCTTTTTGTGTGTCCTCTTTCCTAATCCTAGCCTGTAGCTGTGAGTGTTCAGTGGTAGGTGAAACAGTGGGCAGAGAAACGGAGACTCAAACAGTCATGCTGAAGACTTAAAGTAGGGGTTGTCTTATTTTTTTAGGATTTACATTTTGGATGAGCTGAAAAATCAACAGGAATTCAGCAAAAATGTGTTTAATTTAAGTATTCCACAAGTAAAAAAATAAATGTCTCAATGTGTCTCAAGGTATGAAATTACTGTTATTTTTAAATACAATCTCTTTTTAGGCTTAGTTGTAGTTAATTTTCAATGTACCAATTATTATATTATTTTCCAGCCCCCTGATCAACTATATTGGCCGGCAGGCTGAATCTAGCGTCCCACCACTGACTTAAAGCAATCAGTATATGTAGACTCTGGAAGAACAACAAGGCCTAGAGACGGAGGGGGGAGAGAGAGGGCCTGTCTGCTTTATAGTGTGGGAGTCCCTTCCCCTCTGTGTGTTTTCCAACCACCTCCCAAACACAGATCCTTATTGTAACATGACGAATCTACCGCTTTATTTAGAACATACTGGAAGAAAGCGGAATTCAAAAGGAACATTATGAAGAAGGAAACTGTGCAATCAAATTATTTTCATTGGATCCGGAATGATAACACTAATAAAAGGAGTAAAGGAAAAACGATTAAATGAGAAAAGCATGCAGAGGGCTGGATAACATGAAGCATTACAGAGGAAGAGATGAGAAAAGCATGCAGAGGGCTGGATAACATGAAGCATTACAGAGGAAGAGATGAGAAAAGCATGCAGAGGGCTGGATAACATGAAGCATTACAGAGGAAGAGATGAGAAAAGCATGCAGAGGGCTGGATAACATGAAGCATTACAGAGGAAGAGATGAGAAAAGCATGCAGAGGGCTGGATAACATGAAGCATTACAGAGGAAGAGATGAGAAAAGCATGCAGAGGGCTGGATAACATGAAGCATTACAGAGGAAGAGATGAGAAAAGCATGCAGAGGGCTGGATAACATGAAGCATTACAGAGGAAGAGATGAGAAAAGCATGCAGAGGGCTGGATAACATGAAGCATTACAGAGGAAGAGATGAGAAAAGCATGCAGAGGGCTGGATAACATGAAGCATTACATAGGAAGAGATGAGAAAAGCATGCAGAGGGCTGGATAACATGAAGCATTACAGAGGAAGAGATGAGAAAAGCATGCAGAGGGCTGGATAACATGAAGCATTACAGAGGAAGAGATGAGAAAAGCATGCAGAGGGCTGGATAACATGAAGCATTACAGAGGAAGAGATGAGAAAAGCATGCAGAGGGCCGGATAACATTAAGCATTACAGAGGAAGAGATGAGAAAATCTATCCTATACATACAGTACTAGTCCAAAACTCCAATATGATATTTTACTGTATATGTGTGTATTATAATGCTGTATGAAACCACCAAATCTCCATCTTATAGAGGTGTTATTACAATGTTCAGTGGTGTAGAAGATAACACCTTTATTTTAGGTCAATGTTTTCCCCTCATTTTTTTATCGTATTTTTGGGGCGAACCAGTAGACTTCTAGAATCTTCCACTGACCCACTTCTGAAATATTGCCCTGAGATGAAATTGAACTCTGCTTCCTATTGGATGAAACTGTGTGTGGCAACAGTGATAAGACCATTTTAATAGGACATGTTTGTACATACTCCAGTACTGTGCGCCTTAATCATATTGTAATGACTGTAGGAGCCATATGTTGTAATGTGCTATGGGCTACTGTATTATTATACATACACACAATCGTACCAACACACAGGCACACACTCTTATGCAAGGGAGAAAATGGGTGACAGATGACTTGTACACAAACAATATGCCCTAAAGGCAGAATCAGAGCAATACAAAATGTAAGGACTTAGACCAGGGAAGCCGACAATAAAACTAAACATGAAATGACAGATGGTCGCCAGTCTCCATAACGACCCTTTTCTAAAGAATTAGGGGATTTCCTAACGAACTAAGACCTCTCTATAAGACTTGTGTTCCAAACGGCATCATACACAGACAAACACGTTTGTACCAGTACTTACTTTATTACAAGTCAACCAACATAATATTTTCGACAATATCACAGGTTCCAACCCAAGTGCCAATGTGATTTAGCAAACTTCAGGCGATGCTATGGTTAGATGATATGAAAATAAAGCTCTTTGGCCAAGTACACCAATCCCAATACACCAAACATTGGTACTGGTACTGTATATAACATTCTATTGGTTGCGAGAATTTTGTATAATCATTTACATTGAAAAATTCAACGTTTTGAATCAAGCGTTGTTTTGTGTATCAGTTCATAAACCATCTGCAGAGAAACTTTTCCTATTTTCCAATCTTTTCCTATTTTGCAATCTATATGGCACAGCTGTCATTTTTTTGGTCCGTTAATGAAACTGGTATACTTTTTTTATTTATCATAATTTTCTGTAGCCAATTTTGGTCTAATGCAGGGCCGACAGTCAAGTTCCTTACTTTCTCCCCCTTCCACTTTCCTCTTCCATTTTTGCGGTAAAATTGCAATTAGCTGGTTGTAATTTTGGGTAGAGCAGACATTTCCATATTTTTGTTAGCTGCATGTGTGACATAATGCCACCAGTCCTATTTATGATATAATTTACAAATATATATATATTTAAAAAAATAATACATATATTTTTTTATTATTATATTTCAGTTTAACCATAATATTTTTGTAATATTTATTCTGTATTTTCTGGTGGATTAAACTGAAATTGCAACCAACTTTCTATGGCTTGTTTAATTTCAAATAACTGAAAATGAGAGGCTGTAATCTGAATAAAGGCCATTCTTGAACATGGGATGAGACATTATTACTAATCTGCTAGAGAACCAGTACGGATTTAAGTATAACTTTTGAATGACAATCCTTTAGTGAGAGGTCTAATGCTTTAATATTTAATCATTTCTGCCCTCTGAATTCATATTCATTATATAAATAGGCCAGTTTAATTTTGTCGCGCTTGCCGTTCCAAATAAAACTGAATCATTTTTGCTCATATAATTAAAAAAAACAAGTTGGTATGTGCAGGCAAGGCCATAGGCAAATAGGTAAACTGTGATATGACTAAAGAGTTCATGAGAGTGATTTTTCCACAAATAGACAGGTATTTTACTTTCTACAGTAGCAAGATCTTATCCATTTTTGCAAATTTTCTATTAAAATGTATTGTAATGAGAATTTCTTTCTTTCAGGAAATAAATACTGAGTATGTCCACTTCACCATCAGACCATTTTATTGGTTAACTACATGTAAATAAAATGTGTGATCCAATACGTAATATAGTACACATCATTATTTGGTTGTAATCCAGGGGTTAGAAAAAGTATCTAGATCATCTATGATGCTGTGGATTCAAATTGTGGATTAAAAAGAAAACATGAATCAGTGTACAATGACACCTTTGTTTTTAAACCTGGGATTTCTAGGCCCTTGATATTATTGTTGGATCTGATTTTAATAGCCAACATTTCGATGGCCATAATAAATAGATATCTCGATAATGGACAACCTTGTTTTACTCCTCGACAGTTTAAAGTTTTGAGAAGTCGTCATTATTTACTATTTTACAGCTAAGGTAAAACACAACTTTAACCCATTGTATAAGAGATTCTCAAATTGAAATATTCCAGGCGTTTATATATAAATTCCAGACGTACTTTATCAAAAGCCTTTTTAAAGTCAGCTATGAATACCAGACCTGGTCTCCCACATTGTTTATAGTGTTCTATTGTTTCCAGTACTTGTCTTATATTATCTCCAATGTATCGTCCATGTAAAAACCTGTCTGATTAGGATGAGTAAAATCTGACAATACCTTCGTAATTCTAAGCGCTATTTTTGTTTTTACTTTACCAGGTAAGTTGACTGAGAACACATTCTCATTTACAGCAACAACTTGGGGAATAGTTACAGGGGAGAGGAGAGGGAATGAAAGAGACAATTGTAAGCTCGGGGTGATTAGGTGGCCATGATAGAATGAAGGCCAGATTGGGAATTTAGCCAGGACACCGGGGTTAACACCCTACTCTTACAATAAGTGCCATGGGATCTTTAGTGACCACAGAGAGTTAGAACACCTGTTTAACGTCCCATCCGAAAGAGGGCAGCCTACACAGGGCAATGTCCGGGGCAATGTCCCCAATGATTGGGATATTTTTTTAGACCAGAGGAAAAGGGTGCCTCCTACTGGCCCTCCAACATCACTTGCAGGAGCATCTGGTCTCCCATCCAGGGACTGACCAGGACCAACCCTGCTTAGCTTCGTAAGCAAGCCAGCAGTGGGATGCAGGGTGGTATACTGCTATGCACTTTGCTAGAATTTTTGCATCACAAAACTGAAGGGGCCTCCATTTTTAAAATGGACTGGATCTTTATAATTACCACTTGGGTCCTGCTTCAGTAATAATGAAATCAGACCTTTTTGTTGAATATCTGATAATATAACATTTTTATAGAAGTGGTTAAAACATGCTAATAACGGTCCTCTGAGTACACCAAAAAGGTTTGGTATGCCAACTGGCCCTGGAGTTTTCCCGGACTTAAAGGCTTTAATTGCATCAATAAGTTCCTCATCTGTAATTTGGCCTTCACATGAGTCTATCTGTACAGATGTTAATTTTACATTATTTATAGGAGAAAAACCCTTACAATTAACTTTGGTTAGTGGAGATGGGGAGGAGACTGAAACACAAACATATGCTTAAAGTACTTTACTTCCTCTTTCAAAATATAGTTTGATGAATCATGGGTGACTCCATGTGTAACAAGTTTCAGTAAATTATTTTGGTAGCATTTCTATATAGAAGATAAAACATTTATTTGGTGAATTTTCCCCCATATTCCATCCAGTTAACTTTATTTTTTATAATAAATTACACTTGATCTTCCTTGAATAAGTTCCTCCATTTCTTTTTGTTTTTCCTGTATTGTAATGTATTCTGTGCATCAATAGTACTGTTTTTATTGCCATATATCTGTACTGTTAGTCCCTCCATTTCCTTCCTTAATATGGATTATTTTGATTTAAATTGCTTTTGTTTTATAGATGAGTATTGAGTTGCATGGCCTCTAAGGGCACATGCAAAAGTGTCCCATACAATAAGGGGAGCTGCTGTACCTATGTTATGTCTGGAAAGGTCAGTTGTTCATTCTTCAGTTCTGGTTAAAAACAAGAGGTCACTCAATAGGCTTTGATTAAATGTCCAATATCCTTGTCCACGTGTAAATTCTGTAAGAGTAATGTATATGCCAATTATTTGATGGCCCGACCACATGTTATCCCCGATCAACACTTTTTGAACTTTTGGTGCCAGAGAAAATGACATAAGGTAGTTGTCAAGACGACTAGCTTAATTGAGCCTCCGCCATGTATATCAAATCAAACTTTACTTGTCACATGCGCCGAATACAACATGTGTAGACCTTACTGTGAAATGCTTAACCAACAGCGCAGTTTAGGTCAGAATATTTAAGCCCCCATATATCCACGAATTCCATTACAGTGCATTCGGGAAGTATGTTGGACTTTTTCCACATAATGTTACGTTACAGCATTATTCATTATAAATACTTTCTTTCCCTCAATCTACACACAATACTCCATAATGACAAAGCAAAAACATGTCCTTGAGTGGCCCAGCCAGAGCCCGGACTTGAACCCGATCAAACATCTCTGGAGAGACGTGAAAATAGCTGTGCAGCGACGCTCCCCATCCAACTTGACAAAGCTTGAGAGGATCTGCAGAGAAAAATGGGAGAAACTCCCCAAATACAGGTGTGCCAAGCTTGTAGTGTCATACCCAAGAAGACTCAAGGCTGTAATCGCTGCCAAAGGTGCTTCAACAAAGTACTGAGTAAAGGGTCTGAATACTTACGTAAATGTGATATTTCCGTAGTTTTTTTCCCTATACTTTTGCAAAATTTTCTAAAAACCTGTTTTTTCTTTGTCATTATGGGGTATTGTGTGTCGATTGATGAGGGAAAAAAACTATTTAATCCATTTTAGAATAAGGCTGTAACATAACAAAATGTGGAAAAAGTCAAGGGGTCTTAATACTTTCCGAATGCACTCTATATTTGTATTATTTTGTTTGTTGTACTTTTTACCCTTTTTCTCCCCAGTTTCGTGATATCCAATTAGTAGTTACAGTCTTGCCCCATCGCTGCAACTCCCGTATGGACTCGGGAGAGGCGAAGGTCGAGAGCCATGCGTCCTCCAAAACACGTCCCTGCCGAGCCGCACTGCTTCTTGACACACTGTTCACTTAACCCGGAAGCCAGTCGCACCAATGTGTCGAAGGAAACGCTGTACAACTGGCAACCGTGTCAGCGTGTGTCAGTGAGTCGCAAGAGCGCGATGGGACAAGGACATCCCAACCAGCCAAACCCTCCCTTAACCAGGACGACGCTGGGCCAATTGTGCCCCACCTCATGGGTCTCCCGGTCGCGGCGACACAGCCTGGGATCGAACCCGGGTCTGTAGTGACACCTCAAGCACTTAGACCACTGCGCCACTCGGGAGGCCCCAGACTTTTCCAAACACAAAAACACACCCCATCTTCCATCACAATACACCCACATACGCTGCTTTCGATGTCCTCTGTTAGCTGTGTTTTTACCCCTACCATGTTGATTCCTACCTAACTTCAGGCTTTTCAGTACTTTGTGTTCCAGTTCCTTATATATGAAGATGGATTATTTCAATAATGATGCTTTCTTCTAATGCTGGCTTTATCTATTTATAAATACTATAAGTAGAAAGTTCAATACTAATTATTTTACAACATTCCCTATTTTGAATGGTATAGTGTATTTGTGGTTTATTTCTTTATCAAGTGTTGTATTTCCATGTTCATTACAATCCCTAGCATGGATAGTATTGGGTGTTCCATTATTCGACTCCTCTATGGGAACGTTGTATTATTTAGAATAGCCATGGAGTAGTCTTGGTGTCTGGAACAGTTGGTTGTCAATATACAGTTTATAGACTACAAGAGGTACACGTTTCCCTTTAAGTCTATTCACCTTGAAGTGTGTGTACAGAACTTTGCGCCATTCTGCAATTTCCTTCAGGAACTGATCATTCATTCCTATTTTTGTGCCAGCGAGTCTTTTGTCCAGGCTATTAACTATTATTTTAAATCTTTAAAAAAAAGCTAATTTGGCAAACCATTGGACGCTCGTATCGCTGTCCTCTCTTTCTGAAACGGTGTACACGTTCAAATCTGATTTTGTCGACAGTATCGCCTGGGATCTGTAGAGCTTTAAGGAGGAATTCTTTCACCACGCTTTCAGGCTCTTCACCTTAACTTTCTTTAATACCAGTAAGTATCAGATTTTGTCGCCTGGGACCAAGTCTGTATTACAAGTACGACTTCTCTCAGAAACATGTTCTCCTTATGAAGTAAATTAATGTCAGTTTCAATAGTATTGATTGTCCCCTTTTAGCTTGTTTGTTTCTTTCTCCGTTGTTGCAGCATTTTCACCACTAATTTCAAGGCTCCTTTATTTCTTTACTGACAAGTTCAATACTCCCAATTTATTGATTTTAGCAGGTCGGTTTCCAATCTTACCTTACCAGATGGTGAAAAACATAAATCGGTGTCGGTCGAGGAATCTCGTAGCTCTCGCTTGGAGTTTGGTTCTCCATTTTTTCCCCGATTCCTCTCCAACATGTTTTGACCTCGACTGCATAAACTTCTCTAGCCTTATACGTTTTTTGGGGTTGTTAACCAGCTTGAATGTTATTGTTGTGAGTAAATGGATCAGTAGTGCTACTATTTAGTCAGTTTTAGAGATAATGAATATTGCGATTTCTCACGAGGCATTTTGCGCCGCCATCTTCAGTCCGCCATCACACTTCCCTTCAGGGCTTTTCCTCCGTTTTTTGTCCCTGTGCTGAACCAGGTGTCAGGAAGGGAGGGAGGGAGTGAAAGAGGTTATGGGGTTATTTTGCTTCCAGTGGTTCTGGGCCCCTTGCTAAGGTCAACAGCATCATGAACTTGGATATTTTTGCCAAAAACCTGTTTGCCTCTGCCAGGAGACTGAAACTTGGACGCAAGTGAATCTTCCAGCAAGACAATAACCCCAAACACAAATCAAAATCCACAAAGAAATGGTTAATTGATGACAAAATCAACATTGGCCACATCAGTCTCTGGACTTGAACCTCATTGAAAACAAGGATCTGGAAAGATTCTGTACAGATGAATGGGCTAAGATCCTTCCCAATGTGTTCTCCAATCTCATAAAACATTTAGAAAAATGCTCAGTGTAGTTATCCTCGCAATCGGAGGGTGCAGGAGTATTAAAAACGGGAATCAAACAATTTTGACCCCCATCTTTTTTATTACTTGTTTAAAAAAAATATTATTTGAGAGCAATTGTATTAGTATAAAATATTATAAAATAAATAAAAATGTGCATACAATATATCTAGGTACTTGTATTATTTATTTTATACTGTCTTTTTTGCTCATCTTTATCAAGGGATACAATAATTGCGGACCCCACCGTAGGTGACGTTACTGCATCATTATGCTAGCTACGACTAGCTACCATCTGATACATAGACATAGGAGACACTACCCATGGAGGGGTGTTTAGACTAAAACAGCATATCTTACATTACAGAGGGCAGGCTCTACCAGAACAATGCCATGGTAACAATACCCCTTCGTCTCCCGCATATCAGAAGGGCATGATAATGGTTTGGTCCACTGAGAAAACAGAGGGAAAAGTAAAACCAAACCACTTCCACGTCCCTCTCTGTTCTGGAGAGGATCAAACAGGCTTTCAGTGGAGACAGCTTTCCAATTTTTCTCCAATCCATTACACAAGAAAATCTATTTCTGAAGCTTTCATAAAGTACAGTACAGGCGATAATGGTAACTGAGGCAGAGGTTGGGTGTTTTTTTCCTCTTGTGGTGATATTTGAACAGGTGCTTCTTCTGTAACAGGCAGTAGAGCGTGTTCAGTGGAGTGGCAGCTGTCTGGTAGAGACATATCTGAGCCACTCTAGGGCTCACTGACATCATATCACCCTGATCACACACACGCACAGGGAGAGGGTGTGTCGACAGAGACACAGAGACAGACCGAGCGAGCGAGCGAGCGATAGGGAGAAAAAGACAGATAAAAAGCTTCTCCTGGCCTTCGCCGTCCATGTGTGTGTGTCCCTTGAGGGTCCGACTGTGGCTGTGTAGGGGCCACTCTGTTTTCCCCCTCAACTTTCTTTATGGAGTAGCTGTGTCCCTGACAGCCCCTAGCATCAAAGCAGCCACAAGAATGTGACTGTGGTCCAGAGCTGTTCCTCAGGGACTGGCCCTGTGGCACGCTCTCTACCACTAATTCATTCTCTCTCTCTCTCCACCTCTTCCTCATCTCCCTTTCTCTCGCTCTCTCCCCCATCTCAAACTTTCTCTCTATTTCTCTCCTTTTTATCAGAAGAAGCCCGGAAACACATCGGTAATAGCTTGAGGTAGCAGAAGCACCTAACCACAGATTTTAACCCGTTACTGATCTCTATAATACATAAACAACTTTTGGAAAGCTCCTTTTCTGAGCTAGCCATTAAAAAAAGTATTGTCCACAGATGTAATTGAATCTGAAACATACTTTAACTGGAAGAGAATATTGAAAAATATGATACATTTAAGCAATAAGGCACGAGGGGATGTGGTATATGGCCAGTATACCACGGCTGAGGGCTGTTCTTATGCACAACGCACCGCGGAGTGCCTGGATACAGCCCTTAACCATGGTATATTGGCCATATACCACAAACCCCTGAGGTGCCTTATTGCTATTAGAAATGTAATTAGAGCAGTAAAAATACATGTTTTGTCATACCCGTGGTATACGGTCTGACATACCACGGCTGTCAGTCAATCAGCATTCAGGGCTCGACCCAACCCAGTTTATAATTTAAGTTTGTTCAGACTGTATTCGACATCAAGGAAATGTTTTACTATAAAATTGTCCCCAACTTCCAACTGTTCACTGTGTCCCCTCAATCAGACAGGCACATCCATTCCAATGGTGCTAATCAAGGGACAATTGAAGACTGAACAAATATACTTGACTCTGTAAATAACAATCTCAGCTAACGCCCCACACATACAAACCAATTATGTATATTTAGACTTTCTTTGCTTTCAGGCCCACTGGGAATGGGTGGTGGGTGGGCATCTAGTCATTGAGGGGGAGGGCAGGGGGGAGACTCAGGGGATGGATGGTGGGAGGGGGACTGGGTGGGATAGGAAGGGGCGGGAGGCATTCTTTCTTCAGGGCGCGGCGGTGGAATGCGTCGGTGTTATCGTCATATGCATTTCTTTCTTTTTGGACGTATAGCCCCCCTTTCTGAATTTGAAAATGACAAAACGAAATAAAAAGTTAGTCAAAAATAATAATAGATATCCCGTTACTGTAAATCCTTAACCATTAGGGAGATGAAATAATACCTGACCCTGGTTCAATGGTAGAGGGTAACTTCTGTGCTGGGGGCTGTTTTGTGTATTTTTGTAAAAGGCTTTACTTTGGGAAAGAAGACAACCAGTATGCAGGGACAGACAGGGGGACACCTACACTCTTCCTCACTGTCATCTCAGTCGTCTCTGTTGGGATGCCACACAAGTTGTAAATTATATGCT
Organism: Salmo trutta; assembly: GCF_901001165.1. Taxonomy (NCBI): domain Eukaryota; kingdom Metazoa; phylum Chordata; class Actinopteri; order Salmoniformes; family Salmonidae; genus Salmo; species Salmo trutta. Next base: position 30,187,089 of record NC_042975.1, read on the forward strand.
CCAACCATCATCATACACACACACACGGGTGGTGATGAGCAGATGCTGAACACATGCGGTATAAACCCAGTATGACAGAAAGACTTACTGGCTGACTCTTTGAAGCCTTTGGCAGAGTGGACGATCACATGGAGGAATCCATACAGGCCTGAGGTTTCCTCATCTGAAACAAACAGCACAACAACACAGTTAGTCTCCGTCTGTCACACTCATTATCAGTGACCTGTAAGTGGCCTGGGACAACTCATTATCATTACCTCGAGGGTGTGTCAAATGAGACCCTATTCCCTATATAGTGCACTACTTTTGACCATTCAATTCTAGTCATTTAGCAGATGCTCTTATCCAGAGCGACTTACAGTAGTGAATGCATACATTTCATACATTTTCTTTTCCCGTACTGGTCCCCCGTGGGAATCGAACCCACAACCCTGGCGTTGCACACACCATGCTCTAACAACTGAGCCACACGGGACCAGGGTCCATGGTGTGGGTGTTCGTGTGTGTGAGGTATTCTTTCAGGTAGATACTTTTTCAGGTAAACTGAAGCCCCATGTGGGAGCAGAGGAAAGCACGTATATCCTACCAACGGGACATTAAAAACTAATATTTTATGCTTCACCGAGTCGTGGCTGAACGACGACATTAAGAACATAGAGCTGGCGGGTTATACACTCTATCGGCAAGACAGACCAGCAGCCTCTGGTAAGACACGGGGCGGGGGCCTATGCATTTATGTAAACAACAGTTGGTGCACGATATCTAAGGAAGTCTCAAAGTTTTCCTCGCCTGAGGTGGAGAATCTTATGATAAGCTGCAGACCTCACTATTTACCCAGAGAGTTATCAGTTTTTTCTGTAGCTGTCTATATACCAGCACAGAGCGAGGTTGGAACTAACACCGCACTAAATGAGCCGTATTCCGCCATAAGCAAACAGGAAAACGCTCATCCAGAGGTGGCATTCCTAGTGGCCGGTGACTTTAATGTAGGGAAACTTAAATCCGTTTTACCTAATTTCTATCAACATGTTAAATGTGCAACCAGAGGTAAAACAATTCTAGACCACCTCTACTCCACACACAGAGACGCGTACAAAGCTCTCCCTCGCCCTCCATTTGGCAAACCTGACAATAACTCTATCCTGATTCTTGCTTACAAGCAAAAATTAAAGAAGGAAGCCCCAGTGACTCGGTCTATAAAAAAAAGTGGTCAGATGAAGCAGAAGTACACCACATCAGTCACTGGCTTTATCAATAAGTGCATCGAGGACGTCGTCCCCACAGTGACTGTACATACATACCCCAACCAGAAGCCATGGATTACAGGCAACATTTGCACTGAGCTAAAGGGTAGAGCTGCCGCTTTCAAGGAGGGGAACTCTAACCCGGAAGCTTATAAGAAATCCCGCTATGCCCTCCGACGAACCATCAAACAGGCAAAGCTTCAATACAGGACTAAGATCAAATCGTACTACACCGGCTCTGAGGCTCGTCGGATGTGGCAGGGCTTGCAAACTATCTACCGACTACAAAGGGAAGCACAGCCGAGAGCTGCCCAGTGACACGAGCCTACCAGACGAGCTAAGTAACTTCTATGCTCGCTTCGAGACAAGTAACACAGAGGACCGTGTGATCAACCTCTCAGCCGATGTGAGGAAGACCTTTAAACAGGTCAACATTCACAAAGCCGCGGGGCCAGACGGATTACCAGGACGTTTACTCCGAGCATGCGCTGACCAACTGGCAAGTGTCTTCACTTACATTTTCAACCTCTCCCTGTCTGAGTCTGTAATACCAACATGTTTCAAGCAGACCACCATAGTCCCTGTGCCCAAGAACACTAAGGTAACCTGTCTAAATGACTACCGACCCGTAGTACTCATGTCTGTAGCCATGAAATGCTTTGAAAGGCTGGTCATGGCTCATCAACACCATTATCCAAGAAACCCTAGACCCACTCCAATTTGCATACCGCACCAACAGATCCACAGATGATGCAACCTCTATTGCACTCCACACTGCCCTTTCCCACCTGGACAAAAGGGACACCTATGTGAGAATGCTGTTCATTGACTACAGCTCAGTGTTCAACACCATAATGCCCTCAAAGCTCATCACTAAGCTAAGGATCCTGGGACTAAACACCTCCCTCTGCAACTGGATCCTGGACTTCCTGACGGGCCGCCCCCAGGTGGTAAGAGTAGGTAACAACACATCCTCAACACGGGGGCCCCTCAGGGATTTGTGCTCAGTTCCCTCCTGTATTCCCTGTTCACTCATAACTTCACAGCCAGGCACAACTCCAACACCATCATTAAGTTTGCTGATGACAACAGTGGTAGGCCTGATCACTGACAACGATGAGACAGCTTATAGGCAGGAGGTCAGAGACCTGACCATGTGATGCAAGGACAACAACCTCTCCCTCAACGTGATCAAGACAAAGGAGATGATTGTGGACTAGAGGAAAAAGAGGACCAAGCACGCCCCCATTGACATCGACGGGGGTGTAGTGGAGCAGGTTGAGAGCTTCAAGCTCCTTGGCGTCCACATCAACAACAAACTAACATGGTCCAAGCACACCAAGACAGTTGTGAAGAGGGCATGACAAAACCTATTCACCCTCAGGAGACTGAAAAGATTTGGCATGGGTCCTCAGATCCTCAAAAGATTTTACAGCTGCACCATCGAGAGCATCCTGACGGGTTGCATCACTGCCTGGTATGGCAACTGCTCAGCCTCCAACCGCAAGGCCCTAGAGGTTAGTGCATACGGCCCAGTACATCACCGGGGCCAAGCTTCCTGCCATCCAGGACCTCTATACCAGTCAGAGGAAGGCCCTAAAAATTGTCAAAGATTCCAGCTACCCTAGTCATAGACTGTTCTCTCTGCTACCGCACGGCAAGTGGTACCGGAGCGCCAAGTCTAGGTCCAAGAGGCTTCTAAACAGCTTTACCCCCAAGCCATAAGACTCCTGAACAGCTTATCAAATGGCTTCCCAGACTATTTGCACCCCCCCACGCTGCTGCTACTCTCTGTTATTATCTATGCATAGCCACTTCGACAACCCTACCTGCATGTACATACTACCTAAATTACCTAGACACCGGTGCCCCCACTCATTGACTCTGTACCGGTACCCCCTGTATATAGCCCTGCTATTGTTATTCTCTTTAATTATTTGATATTCTTATATCTTACTTTTTTCTTATTTAGGTATTTTCTTAAAACTGCATCGTTGGTTAAGGGCTTGTAAGTAAGCATTTCACTAAAGTCTACACCTGTTGTATTCGGCGCATTTGACAAATACAATTTGATTTGATTTAATCTCTTACATTTTTGTTAGAAAGGAAAGGGTTTAACACTGAAGAGAAAAAGATACAATCAGGATTTTTCTTTGGTGGTCTGTGGAGAGATAACTATAGTTAGCTAAGTCAGCCATTGGCTAGGCCATCAGAAGCTAGATAGAAGGCATCTGCCATGCAACTGTATTAGGGAAGAATTTTGGAGTGATGACACTGACTGGTAATGGGTGTGACTGTTTTTACAAAAACGTATGGAAACTTCTGCCTTCTCGAAGGCTGACAGGTCCTTGCACAATAGTGAGCAGTAGTTTTCCCAGGGTCTAGCTAACTTTTGTTGTAGGCTAGTTTGCAGTGGTTGCAGCAGGTGTTATTGAAGAGGATGTTGTTGCTAATTTGTAAGCGTTGCCCTTTTCAAGATCAACTTTCAACAAGAAGTTACATTTAAAATCATCAATCTGGTGAGATGAACTGCTGCTAGCTAGCTCATTGAAAATAACTGTGTATGAAACATTATTTCATTTAAAATGGCAGCATCCACATTAATGTAGAAGTGTTGAAAAACAATATTATATTATTTTTTACAATAAAAGTGTCTCCAAAATATAACAACGCTTTATTTACCATGCATTTCTATTGGGCACAAAATAATCTGAAACACAACCAAAACAAACAGCAAATGCATCCAACAAGTTTGTTGTGTCACAAGCTTGACAACTACAGTGCATTCAGAAAGTATTCAGACCCCGTCCTTTTTCAACATTAGTTATGTTACAGCCTTATTCTAAACTGGATTAAATAAAAATTAAAATTCCTCAATCTATACAAATTACCGCATAATGACAAACCTAAAACAGGTTTTTAGAAAATGTTGCACATTTATCAATAATAAAAAACAGAAATACCTTATTTACATTAGTATTCAGACCCTTTGCTATAAGATTAGAAATTGAGCTCAAGTGCATCCTGTTTCCATTGATCATCCTTGAGATGTTTCTACAACTTGATTGGAGTCCACCTGTGGTAAATTCAATTGATTGGACATGATTTGGAAAGGCACACACCTGTCTATATAAGGTCCCACAGTTGACAGTGCATGTCAGAGAAAAAACCAAGCTATGAGGTCAAAGTAATTGTCTGTAGAGCTCGGAGACAGGATTGTGTCGAGGCACAGATCTGGGGAAGGACACCACAACATTTCTGCAGCATTGAAGGTCCCCAAGCACACAATGGCCTCCAGTATTCTTAAATGGAAGAAGTTTGGAACCACCAAGACTCTTCCTGGAGCTGGCCACCCAGCCAAACTGAGCAATTGGAGGAGAAGGGCCTTGGTCAGGGAGGTGACCAAGAACTGATGGTCACTCTGACAGAGCTTCAGTTCCTCTGTGGTGATGGGAGAACCTTCCAAAAGGACAACCATCTCTGCAGCACTCCACCAATCAGGGCTTTATGATAGAGTGGCCAGATGGAAACCACTCCTCAGTAAAAGGCACAAGACAGCCCGCTTGGAGTTTGCCAAAAGGCACCTAAAGACTCAATGAAAAACAAGATTCTCTGGTCTGATGAAACTAAGATTGAACTCTTTGGCCTGAATGCCAAGCATCATGTCTGGAGGACACCTGGCACCATCCCTACGGTGAAGCATGGTGGTGGCAGCATCATGCTGTGGGGATGTTTTTCAGCGACAGGGACTAAGAGACTAGTCAGGATTAAGGGAAAGATGAACGGATCAAAGCATGATGAAAACATGCTCCAGAGCACTCAGGACCTCAGACTGGGGCGAAGGTTCACCTACCAACAGGACTATGACCCTAAGAACACAGCCAAGACAACACAGGAGTAACTTCGGGGCAAGTCTCTGAATGTCATTGAGTGGCCCAGCCAGAGCCTGGACTTGAACCCGATCGAACATCTCTGGAGACCTGAAAATAGCTGTGTAGTGACGCTCCCCATCCAACCTGACAGAGCTTGAGAGGATTTGCAGAGAAGAATGGGAGAAACTCGCCAAATACAGGTGTGCCAACTTGTCACGTCATACCCAAGAAGACTCGATGCTGTAATCGCTGCCAAGGTGCTTCAACAAAAAAACGAGTAAAGGGTCTGAATACTTCTGTAAATGTGATATTTCCGTGTTATATTTTTTTATAAATTACCAAAAATTTCTCCAAACCTGTTTCTGCTTTGTCATCATGGGGTATTGTGTGTTGATTGATGAGGGGGGAAAAAACTATTGAATCAATTTTAGAATAAGGCAGTAATGTAACAAAATGTGGAATAAGTCAAAGGGTCTGAATACTTTCAGAATGCACCGTATCTGTGACCAACAGATGCATATCTGTTTTCCCAGTCATGTGAAATCCATAGATTATGGACTATAGAATTGATTTCAATTGACTGATTTCCTTATATGAACTGTAAAACCTTTGAAATTGTTGCACGTTACATTTATATTTTGGTTCAGTATACATCATTGGCTGAAACTGAAGCAGGCCTTTTGGAGATCCCCGCAGGCCCACCGGGTCACGCTCTGGACAGGTACTGAGCCCTGTACAAACAATATGTCACGTGTATGAATGGTGCTATGGACTGTATGTGAACAGTCACAGACAGGTCATGCCACCAAGAGAGAGGGAGAATGCAGAGAAGATCTAGACTGTAATCTTTAATTTCCCCATCCATTTTTCATTATCAGACAAGTTATTCTGTCCATCTTAACCACAACAAAAAGACTCACTAAAGGAGAGGATAGCAATAACCTGTCAATGTGTATTCCTATATCCCCGTAATGGATAAGGTTAGGATCAGAGTTCTAGTAACCAGAGACTAGATCTGTGGTTAGTTGCTTCTACCTGGTCCCTGTAATGGCCTGTGTGTTGCGTCAGAAAGAGCCATGGGAACTAGGGGGTCACATTCCTCCTCCAGCTGGTCTTTATTTCACCCCCTCCACTACTTCTTATATTTCATAGCATGGTCTGCCAATGAACCGGAGCCGGAGTCTTTGCCACACTGTGCTGTAAAGTGACTATAAAGGAGAAAGAATGTAAACCTTTGCTTTGCTTAATGACATTTTAGAACCCCTCTAAACTGGACAGAACAGACGTGTTTGATGTCAGTATGAAGGGAGTTGCTTTGACAAACTGACTGTAAGCAATCAGGAATGCTCAGTGCAAGCCAGGAGCTGTACTTCAGGTCAACATAAGGAAAACAGTTTTTGAAATGCAACATGTAAAGTGTTGGCTTATTTCCCACAAATGTTGTTTACATCCCTGTTAGTGATCATTTTTCCTTTGCCAAGATAATATATCCACCTGACAGGTGTGGCATATCAAGAAGCTGATTAAACAGCATGATCATTACACAGGTGCACCTTGTGCTGGGGACAATAAAAGGCCACTCTAAAATGTGCAGTTTTGTCACACAACACAATACCACAGATGTCTCAAGTTTTGAGGGAGTGTGCAATTGGCATGCTGACTGCAGTAATGTCCACCAGAGCTGTTGCCAGAGAATTGAATGTTTATTTCTGTACCATAAGCTGCCTCCAACGTTGTTTTAGAGAATTTGGCAGTACGTCCAACCGGCCTCACAACCGCAGACCACATGTAACCACGCCAGCCCAGGACCTCCACATCCGGCTTCTTTACCTGCAGGATCGTCAGACCAGCCACCTGGACAGCTGATGAAAGTGTAGGTTTGCACAAACTGTCTCAGGAAAGCTCATATGCGTGCTCGTCATCCTCACCAGGGTCTTGACCTGATTGCAGTTTGGCTTCGTAACTGACTTCAGTGGGCAAATGCTCACCTTTGATGGCCACTGGCATGCTGGAGAAGTGTGCCCTTCACAGATGAATCCCGGTTTCAACTGTACCGGGCAGATTGCTGATGTCAACGTTGTGAACAGAGTGCCATGGTGGCGGTGGGGTTATGGTATGGGCAGGCATAAGCTACAGACAAACACAATTTTATCGATGGCAATTTGAATGCACAGAGATACCGAGATGAGATCCTCAGGGCCATTGTCGTGCCATTCATCTGCCACCATCCCCTCGTTTCAACATGATAATGCACGGCCCAATGTCGCAAGGATCTGTACACAATTCCTGGAAGCTGAAAATGTCCCAGTTCTTCAATGGCCTGGATACTCACCAGACATGTCACCCATTGGATATGTTTGAGATGCTCTGGATCGACGTGTACGACAGCGCGTTCCAGTTCCCGCTAATATCCAGCAACCTCACACAGCCATTGAAGACGAGTGGGACAACATTCCACGGGCCACAATCAACAGCCTGATCAAATCTATGCAAAGGAGATGAATTGCGCTACATGAGGCAAATGATGTTCACACCAGATGCGGACTGGTTTTCTGATCCAAGCACCTACCTTATTTATTAAGGTATCTGTGACCAACAGATGCATATCTGTATTCCCAGTCATGTGAAATCCATAGATTAGGGCCTAATTAATTAATTATTTCAATTGACTGATTTCCTTACATGAACTGTAATTCAGTAAAATCATTGAAACTGTTGCATTTATATTTTTGTTCAGAGTATATCACTGTTTGTAATCAAGGTTTTAAAATGCTGTGGCCTGACTCAGAAAATCTATACGGAACTTGTAAATATTGGAACCAATTTAGATTTAGACGACATGATATCCAACTTAGTACACGAAGTCTAGCAGAAACCTAGCAAGATAACAACGTATCGTTCAGTGTAAGCAAAGCCACATTAGAAACACCATTGCCTTGCAAGAAAACATGTTTCTCTTTTGAGAGAGGCTACCTAGGGCGGCATGTAGGCAGGTAGCCTAGTGGTTAGAGCGTTGGACTAGTAACCGTAAGGTTGCAAGATCGAATCCCCGAGCTGACAAGGTAAAAATCTGTTGTTCTGCCACTGAACAAGGTAGTAAATCCACTGTTCCTAGGCCGTCATTGAAAATAAGAATTTGTTCTTAACTCGCTTGCCTAGTTAAATAAAGGTAAAATAAATACAAATAAATAAAGTACAGTTATTGCATCTCTAAGATCTATGGAAGAAAACCATGAAAACACACAGTCAGATGTGAATAGAATACTGCTATGGTATAACAGTGTGTGTTATTTGTGGCACATAGTGTTTATGAAGACTTTATGAATGGTTTCTAGTTCGTTAAATGTGGGTCTGTGTATCTCCTGCAGCTGAGTGTGTAAGCTGAGCGTCTCCCTGCCATTTCCTGTCCCCCAGTGCATCCTGGGACCTCACAGTGGGGCTGCCAGATGGCTTTAATGTCACCCCAATCCAAACATCCCATCTGAGGAAGTAGAAAGGAAAATGTGTGTATGCGAGTGTGTGTGTCCTACCATCTTTATTACTGGTGACAGGGATGTTGTGGACGGTTCGGAGTTTGCAGCAGGAGCTGGTGAGGACCTGTAGCTCTACAGAGCTCAACTGACACGTCTGCAGATCTGAAGACAAACACAGAAATACATGGTCAATAAACCTGAACATAAAGCCAGGCTATAGGTTGTACAATGTGAATCCATGGTAGAGTTGAAAACACAGTGGTAAGAAGCCAATATCACCGTCTGCTCACTCTCAAATTGTATTGGTCACATACACATATTTATCAGATGTTATTGGTCACATACACATATTTAGCAGATGTTATTGGTCACATACACATATTTAGCAGATGTTATTGGTCGCATACACATATTTAGCAGATGTTATTGGTTGCATACACATATTTAGCAGATGTTATTGGTCGCATACACATACGTAACAGATGTTATTGGTCACATACACATATTTAGCAGATGTTATTGGTCGCATACACATATTTAGCAGATGTTATTGGTCGCATACACATATTTAGCAGATGTTATTGGTCGCATACACATATTTAGCAGATGTTATTGGTCGCATACACATATTTAGCAGATGTTATTGGTCGCATACACATATTTAGCAGATGTTATTGGTCGCATACACATATTTAGCAGATGTTATTGGTCGCATACACATATTTAGCAGATGTTATTGGTCGCATACACATATTTAGCAGATGTTTATTGGTCGCATACACATATTAGCAGATGTTATTGGTCGCATACACATATTTAGCAGATGTTATTGGTCGCATACACATATTTAGCAGATGTTATTGGTCGCATACACATATTTAGCAGATGTTATTGGTCGCATACACATATTTAGCAGATGTTATTGGTCACATACACATATTTAGCAGATGTTATTGGTCACATACACATATTTAGCAGATGTTATTGGTCACATACACATACGTAACAGATGTTATTGGTCACATACACATACTTAGCAGATGTTATTGGTCACATACACATATTTAGCAGATGTTATTGGTCGCATACACATACGTAACAGATGTTATTGGTCACATACACATACTTAGCAGATGTTATTGGTCGCATACACATATTTAGCAGATGTTATTGGTCGCATACACATACACAACAGATGTTATTGGTCACATACACATATTTAGCAGATGTTATTGGTCACATACACATACGTAACAGATGTTATTGGTCACATACACATATTTAGCAGATGTTATTGGTCACATACACATATTTAGCAGATGTTATTGGTCACATACACATACGTAACAGATGTTATTGGTCACATACACATACGTAACAGATGTTATTGGTCACATACACATATTTTTCAGATGTTATTGGTCACATACACATATTTAGCAGATGTTATTGGTCACATACACATATTTAGCAGATGTTATTGGTCACATACACATACGTAACAGATGTTATTGGTCACATACACATATTTAGCAGATGTTATTGGTCACATACACATACGTAACTGATGTCATTGGTCACATACACATATTTAGCAGATGTTATTGGTCACATACGTAACAGATGTTATTGGTCGCATACACATATTTAGCAGATGTTATTGGTCGCATACACATATTTATCAGATGTTATTGGTCACATACACATATTTAGCAGATGTTATTGGTCGCATACACATATTTAGCAGATGTTATTGGTCACATACACAAACGTAACAGATGTTATTGGTCACATACACATATTTAGCAGATGTTATTGGTCACATACACATCCGTAACAGATGTTATTGGTCACATACGTAACAGATGTTATTGGTCACATACACATATTTATCAGATGTTATTGGTCGCATACACATATTTATCAGATGTTATTGGTCACATACACATATTTAGCAGATGTTATTGGTCGCATACACATATTTAGCAGATGTTATTGGTCACATACACAAACGTAACAGATGTTATTGGTCACATACACATATTTAGCAGATGTTATTGGTCACATACACATACGTAACAGATGTTATTGGTCACATACACATATTTAGCAGATGTTATTGGTCACATACACATATTTAGCAGATGTTATTGGTCACATACACATACGTAACAGATGTCATTGGTCACATACACATATTTAGCAGATGTTATTGGTCACATACGTAACAGATGTTATTGGTCGCATACACATATTTATCAGATGTTATTGGTCGCATACACATATTTATCAGATGTTATTGGTCACATACACAAACGTAACAGATGTTATTGGTCATATACACATATTTAGCAGATGTTATTGGTCACATACACATACGTAACAGATGTTATTGGTCACATACACATACTTAGCAGATGTTATTGGTCACATACACATATTTATCAGATGTTATTGGTCACATACACATATTTATCAGATGTTATTGGTCACATACACATATTTAGCAGATGTTATTGGTCACATACACATATTTAGCAGATGTTATTGGTCACATACACATACGTAACAGATGTTATTGGTCACATACACATATTTAGCAGATGTTATTGGTCATATACACATATTTAGCAGATGTTATTAGTCACATACACATACGTAACAGATGTTATTGGTCACATACACATATTTAGCAGATGTTATTGGTCGCATACACATATTTATCAGATGTTATTGGTCGCATACACATATTTAGCAGATGTTATTGGTCGCATACACATATTTAGCAGATGTTATTGGTCACATACACATACGTAACAGATGTTATTGGTCACATACACATATTTATCAGATGTTATTGGTCACATACACATATTTAGCAGATGTTATTGGTCACATACACATATTTAGCAGATGTTATTGGTCACATACACATACGTAACAGATGTTATTGGTCACATACACATATTTATCAGATGTTATTGGTCACATACACATATTTAGCAGATGTTATTGGTCACATACACATACGTAACAGATGTCATTGGTCACATACACATATTTAGCAGATGTTATTGGTCACATACACATACGTAACAGATGTTATTGGTCACATACACATATTTAGCAGATGTTATTGGTCACATACACATATTTAGCAGATGTTATTGGTCACATACACATACGTAACAGATGTCATTGGTCACATACACATATTTAGCAGATGTTATTGGTCACATACGTAACAGATGTTATTGGTCGCATACACATATTTATCAGATGTTATTGGTCGCATACACATATTTATTAGATGTTATTGGTCACATACACAAACGTAACAGATGTTATTGGTCATATACACATATTTAGCAGATGTTATTGGTCACATACACATACGTAACAGATGTTATTGGTCACATACACATACTTAGCAGATGTTATTGGTCACATACACATATTTATCAGATGTTATTGGTCACATACACATATTTATCAGATGTTATTGGTCACATACACATATTTAGCAGATGTTATTGGTCACATACACATATTTAGCAGATGTTATTGGTCACATACACATACGTAACAGATGTTATTGGTCACATACACATATTTAGCAGATGTTATTGGTCGCATACACATATTTAAAAAAGTAAAATAATGGAATTAAGAAGTATAGAAATATTAGGAGTCCGGAGTATAAATATGTGATGGGCTGTATAGCCATTATGGACAGTATGTGGATAGAATATGTAGTATATCTGAATAATATGTAGTATATCTGAAGAATGCATAAGATAAAATAGTATGTACAGCAATAGCTGAATAGGATGGCCTTGACTAGAATACAGTATATTCATAAGAAATGGGTACAACAGTGTGTAAACGTTATTAAAGTGACCAGTATTCCATGTCTATGTACATAGACTCCTCCTGTACCTTTCTTCTGTAGTTTTTGGATGCTCTCCCTCCACTCTGACCTCTCATAGTCTGAAGACAGGAGGAACAGGTAGCTCTGAGGATAAAATGGGGGAAACTTTCAGGAAAAAGTGGAAATCACATTTTATAGGACAACCGCTCCCTCCAGTGGTGGAAAAATAACAGTACATCAATATTGCAATCATGGACATAGCCGCTAATCCTAACCACAGATTTAGAGTAGAGGTCGACCGATTATGATTTTTCAAAGCCGATACCGATTATTGGAGGACCAAAAAAACTGATTCCGATTAATCGTCTGATTTTAATATATATATTTGTAATGAAGACAGTTACAACAATACTGAATGAACAATTTGATTTTAACTTAATATAATATATAAATAAAATCAATTTAGTCTCAAATAAATAATGAAATATGTTCAATTTGGTTTAAATAATGCAAAAACAAAGTGTTGGAGAAGAAAGTAAAAGTGCAATATGTGCCATGTAAGAAAGATAACGTTTAAGTTCCTAGCTCAGAAATCGGCCCAAATGAATTGGCCATTCCGATGAATCGGTCGAGTAATTGTCTGTATAGTTTTTGGGCCTTTTCCCCCAGCATTGTCTCAGCCATACCCACAGCAGCAGGAAGAATTAAGCCCTCCACAATAGTATGGGGCTTGCCTGTCCTAGCCACTCAGTAGCTCACCATATAAGACACTTCTAGCCCCTTCTTATTAATGGTATCTGTTGCTTTTATACATGTCTTACTACTCGAAAGTCGTCTTTATTCTCGCTCAAACTCCCGTGGCTTATTTTTCATATTGGCATGTTTTGTTTCTAAATGTCTGCACAAGAGTGAAGGTTTCCCCCGAGAGAGTAACGGTTAATGTGATTGGATGTTAATTATTTGACTAGGCTACCTGTATTTGACATTGTGTTGTTATTTCGCTGAACACTAGATGGTTTAATTTTATTTTTGGTAGTGAAATGAGGCTACTCAGGTGAGAAAAAAACCTCACCCAAAAAAACCTCTATAAATGGACTGTTAGAAAATGTAAAGAAATGTGAATCCCATTTTATTGGATTACCCCCGACGGCAGTGCGTGCCTCAGTTTGGGACTAGCTGCACTAGAGGAATTGCCATGTCATGTACAGAGCATCTCCGTCTTGGAGAATTGTACGGCGGCTAGTTTGTCTTCACCTCACTCCTTTGTGAGGTTCTATCTCCTGGATGCAACTGCACCCTCCCCAGCGCACCCTGGAGCTGAGTAGGCTGGATCAGGAATATTACCATGTACCACAACAGGCTTCTCAGGAAGCAAGCTATTGGCAATCAGGGTGTTTTGCAAGTGTCCCATAGTGAGATGTCGAACCGAGTCGACTGAAAGAGAACTTTGGTGTGACAGTATGTAACCCTGATTCTCTGTAGGAGACATCTCACCAGACTTGTGGAAGAGGTAGTTCTTAGAAAGGTTTCCTCAGAGTAGTGCAGGTTGTTATATAGATGTGCATGCCATACACCAATAAAGCTCTGATTGGCCTGTTAGGCATGATTGAATACGGCTTCAACCAATGACTTGCAAAAAAGGGCGTGTCCCATAGTGAGACGTCGCACTCATCTCTTTCAGAGGACCGGGGTTACATAACGTAACCTAAAGTTTCCAACAGGCCAATATTCTACATACTTTAGCTCAGAAAACATGGTAATGAACTACAATGCCCATAATCCATTGCACACCTACTTGTCCGATCTGGGTAGCCACGGAAACAGAGAGCAGTTGCTTCACGAGCTATCTCTACCTGAAAACACATGCTGTAAGTCAGGGATGGGCAACTGTTGGCCCTTCTGAAAGCCCTCGAAACAAAACATTTTTTTAGATAATCTAACCAAAACAACCTCAAAAAGCACTAATCGCTCAAAATAGATCTGATCCAGGGCCAGTGTTTAGGCACCAGTAGTTTACCTTGCCGTGTTTGTTGTGGATGCGGAAGGGGATGGTGGGTGAGTGTAACAGCAGCCAGGACTCCTGCTCATTCATCTTCTTCCTCAGACGCTCCACGTTACGACTCTGGCCCTTCAGCGCTTTCTACACACACAGAAACAAACGGGACAATAGTTTTTTTACCTAAACATGAAAACTCCATCAGGTAGAATTCATAGCAAGCAGTGCACTGGAATGACATTCAGATGAACTGGAAAAACATTCACTCTCATGGGATGGTATGCCAAAAATAACTAACTGAAAGTCACACCTCCAATAAGCCACAAATATGACTGTATTGAGGCATATGTCACTGTGCTTCTATGGCTATATGCACCATGCCACTGCCTACTTCCTTTGTTCATTTAGCAAACAAGACAGCTCATAATCAGTGCCTTTATCACAGTCAACACACCTATATCTTGGCAGCGATTACAGCCTCAAGTCTTCTTGGGTTTGACGCTAAAAGCTTGGCACACCTGTATTTGAGGAGTTTCTCCCCGTCTTCTCTGCAGATCCTCTCAAGCTTTGTCAGGTTGAATGGGGAGCATCGCTGCACAGCTATTTTCAAGTTTCTCCAGAGATGTTCGATCGGGTTCAAGTCCAGGCTCTGGCTGGGCCACTCAAGGACATTCAGAGACTCCTGCATTGTCTTGGCTATGTGCTTTTCGCCGTTTTCCTGTTGGAAGGTGAACCTTCGCCCCAGTCTGATGTCCCGAGCGCTCTGGAGTAGGTTTTCATCAAGGATCTCTGTACTTTCATATTTCACCGTTCATATTTTGCTTGATCCTGACTAGTCTCCCAGTCCCTGCTGCTGAAAAACATCCCCACAGAATGATGCTGCTACCACAATGATTCACCGTAGGGATGGTGCCAGGTTTCCTCCAGACGTGACGCATGGCATTCAGGCCAAAGAGTTCAATCTTGGTTTCATCAGACCAGAGAATCTTGTTTCATGTCTGAGTCATTTAGGTGCCTTTTGGCAAACTCCAAGCAGGCGTCATGTGCCTTTTACTGAGGAGTGGTTTCCGTCTGGCCACTCTACCCTAAAGGCCTGATTGGTGGAGTGCTGCAGAGATGGTTGTCCTTCTGGAAGGTTCTCCCATCTCCACAGAGGAACTCTGGAGATCTGTCAGAGTAACCATCCGGTTCTTGGTCACCTCTCTGACCAAGGCCCTTCTACCCTGATTGCTCAGTTTGGTTGTGTGGCCAGCCTTCCCTGTAGCTCAGTTGGTAGAGCATGGTGTTTGCAACACCAGGGTTGTGGGTTCGATTCCCACGGGGGACCAGCACAGAAAAAAAAATGTATGATATGTATGAAATTGTATGAAATGTATGCATTCACTACTGTAAGTCGCTCTGGATAAGAGCGTCTGCTAAATGACTAAAATGTAAATGTAAATGCAATAGGAAGAGTCTTGGTGGTTCCAAACTTCTTCCATTTAAGAATACTGGAGGCCACTGTGTGCTTGGGGACCTTCAATGCTGCAGAAATGTTTGGTACCCTTCCCCAGACTTGCGCCTCGACACAATCCTGTCTCGGAGCTCTACAGACAATTCCTACGATCTCATGGGTTGGTTTTTGCTCTGACATGCACTGTCAACTGTGGGACCTTTTTATAGACAGGTGTGTGCCTTTCCAAATCATGTCCAATCAATTGAATTTACCGCAGGTGGTCTGCTAACAAGTTGAAGAAACATCTCAAGAATGATCAATGGAAACAGGATGCACCTGAGCTCAATTTCGAGTCTCATAGCAAAGGGTCTGAATACTTATGTAAATAAGGTATGTTTTTTATTTTAATAATATAACCTGTTTTCGCTTTGCCATTATGGGGTATTGTGTCCAAAATGTTTAATCCATTTTAGAATAAGGCTGTAACGTAACAAAATGTGGAAAAATTCTGAATACTTTGCGAACGCGCTGTACATACAGTAAAGTGCTGACTCCGTCTAGATGATCCTTCTCTTTTAGTGGGTGTGGCTCAGACACAAAGATCTCTAGTCCCCGGCCGACCTCTCTAAGGGAAACGGACCTCTCTAAGGGAAACGGACCTCTCTAAGGGAAACCGACCTCTCTAAGGGAAACCGACCTCTCTAAGGGAAACCGACCTCTCTAAGGGAAACCGACCTCTCTAAGGGAAACGGACCTCTCTAAGGGAAACGGACCTCTCTAAGGGAAACGGACCTCTCTAAGGGAAACGGATCTCTCTAAGGGAAACGGACCTCTCTAAGGGAAACAGTGAGGGGAACTTCTCCAATACCATAACAGTAGTGTGATGAGACCAGAGGAACCCAGCCTTAATCACACAGCCAGGCAGGCAGGTTCTAATGGAAAGAGTAAGAAACACAGACCCTAGGGCTCCTAGGATGGACACACCCAGGGAACCCAGTGCAGACCTGGGGGCCTGGGCTGGGCAGGAGACTGTTCCTCCACAGTGTCCTACTGGAAGAGGGGGTCTGGTCTTAAGAGACTGGAGCCCTGACCATGACCTGACACAGTGGGAGGCAGAGGAAGGGCCGCATCACTGCCATTTTGGATTCGTTTTGGGTCAATGAAGAACTATTAGGTTTAGTTTAAATACGTATCTTCTTAAAGACTTACCTGGATAAATAGAAAGAAACAAAAAATAACAAACAAACGGACAAAACATACATAATCATCACCTTCTCCTTCTGGATGTCACTCTTGATGACTGAGATCTTGATCTTTATTTCCTCTATCTCGTGTTCTGGCAGCACCTGGATGTGGGGAAGGACATCTGAGTCATCCAGCAACTGGAAGGTCAGGTCTGCCAGGGGGATGTACCACTTACACTCATACTGCTGGTGTCTCCTAGAGAGAGAGAGAGAGAGAGAGAGAGAGAGAGCGAGAGCGAGACAGAGAGAGAGCGAGACAGAGAGAGAGCGAGACAGAGAGAGAGCGAGACAGAGAGAGAGCGAGACAGAGAGAGAGCGAGACAGAGAGAGAGCGAGACAGAGAGAGAGCGAGACAGAGAGAGAGCGAGACAAAGAGAGAGCGAGACAAAGAGAGAGCGAGACAAAGAGAGAGCGAGACAAAGAGAGAGCGAGACAAAGAGAGAGCGAGACAAAGAGAGAGCGAGACAGAGAGAGAGCGAGACAGAGAGAGAGCGAGACAAAGAGAGAGCGAGACCAAGAGAGAGCGAGACAAAGAGAGAGCGAGACAAAGAGAGAGCGAGCTCAATATCATTAATATCTTTTAGAGGAGCCTGGAGGGACAAAGACAATGAGGAAATAGTCATTATATGCATGCCTCCGGATGAGTCATGCCGGTGTCTCGGACCACATTTTTGGATGAATCATAAATTGTCTTTAATAGTGTTAGAGATGTAATGGTGTTGGGAGTATTTGTATTCCCCTTAACGAGCTTTCATTATCATTCCTGAAGCCAGGATCGTACACTCATTAACACAGGAATACATTAAGCCTCCAATTGGTGCAAACCTCATCAAAAATGATGGGATGGGTTATATGGCAACAAAACTACATACCATGTCCTGTTTTAACCCTGAAGTAAAATACAGCACAACAAACAAATAATAGTATGACTTCTCTTTTTAGATGAGTCTTTTTATTTGGCTAGTTAAATAACTTGAGTGTTCAAATCAAAATGTATTTGTCACATGTGCCGAATACAACAGGTGTAGACCTTACAGTGAAATGCTTACTTACAAGCCCTTAACCAACAATGCAGTATTTAAGAAAACAGAGTGAAGTGTTTTGGCTGTATTGAACTATATAGGGATGGAGATAGCAAATACCTCTCTCTTGTATTGTCTCTTCATCCCAATATGTACCCTCACTCCCACCCCCTCATTCACCTGCACATCCCTCCATTTTTCACGAGACCTCCTCTCCTCCTTAATACAGGGTGAGATCTTCTCATCTCAGTGTAGTCCATGGTGTTTTACTGTCTTCTCTAAGATAAGTATCTGTATTGATGCACTGTTTAAATCCCCAGCAGTGTTTAGGCTGATCTAGTGTGAATAAACACTCTCTATTGCAGACTGAGGTACAGATGATTACAGGGACAGAGACTGGCATTGATGGTGTTGAATAAAATCTACATATCTAATCTCCCCCGTCTGTCCACAGCACTATGAAGCTCCCAGATGAGATTTTCACAGCCGTAATTTACCATAATCACACATTAATGTACCTCTGGTTCATCTGAATATATTGGGAAAGGTTGCTATATTACTGGTATACAGCAATTATTTAAGAGGAGGAATAGGGCTTTAGAATCAATAGAAACATTATAGAAACATTAATAATCCACAATGACTGAGTAGATAGAGGGATTGAACAGTATTAAGGTTTCTCAGTCCAGACCAGAGGACACATAAGCTGCATCCCAAATGCTACCCTATTCAATATATTGCACACTACTTTTGACCAGGGCCCATAAGGGAATAAGTTGCCATTAGGGACACAGAGACAAAAAGCTAAAGCTACAGACAACAAATTGATTTACAGACTGGTGGTAACCTTGACAATGCCAGTTGCCTGTATGTCCTTCACACGGTTAGGTAGCAGGAAGCAACGACTGTCAATCATAATCAACCCTAACCTGCCAAACAATGTTAACCGTGCCGAGAGGAAAATGACATAGGGTCATGGTAGGCAATCCTGTAAATTAAACACTTCATCTATGGCCGTGTATGCTGTCATTCCCATCGATACACACACACACACACACACACACACACACACACACACACACACACACACACACACACTTTGCCTCAGGCCCAAACACCAGATTGAGACCAGCTGGAAATACACGCCTTGCTCCATGCTATGTATTTCCTAACATCCAGATATCCACTACATCAATTGCTTCATATTCAGCATTATACGAGCCCTCCATTCACTATTCTGAACCCTTTCTCCACAAGTCTACAGCACCAGACCATTCACTATTCTGAACCCTTTCTCCACAAGTCTACAGCACCAGACCATTCACTATTCTGAACCCTTTCTCCACAAGTCTACAGCACCAGACCATTCACTATTCTGAACCCTTTCTCCACAAGTCTACAGCACCAGACCATTCACTATTCTGAACCCTTTCTCCACAAGTCTACAGCACCAGACCATTCACTATTCTGAACCCTTTCTCCACAAGTCTACAGCACCAGACCATTCACTATTCTGAACCCTTTCTCCACAAGTCTACAGCACCAGACCATTCACTATTCTGAACCCTTTCTCCACAAGTCTACAGCACCAGACCATTCACTATTCTGAACCCTTTCTCCACAAGTCTACAGCACCAGACCATTCACTATTCTGAACCCTTTCTCCACAAGTCTACAGCACCAGACTGTCTTCCTATTTATTATGACATCAAAGAACACTTGGGAGTTACAAAACGGAGGAAATAATAATTGCAGTGAGAGAGAATCCCTTCAGAGCAGGGCTGTTATTCATCTTGATACACTGTTGTCATATTTCATACACTGTTGGCATATTTCATACACTGTTGGCATATTTCATACACTGTTGGCATATTTCATACACTGTTGTCATATTTCATACACTGTTGTCATATTTCATACACTGCCACAGCAGAGCTGACAGGACCCCATAAAACCTGATCAACTCTATTAGAATTCTGTAGGAATACGGGATAAGCTTTCAGTCTGCCTCATTTAAGGAGAGCCTATTGGAGAATGTGCCCTGTATCACCAACTACACATCTCTTGCTTTCGCTCCCTCTCTCTTTCTCTCCTATCAAATGGAGCTGTGGTAGACTCAGTGGAGAGAGAGGGCGAGAGGATGCAGGGAGATATTGTTATGGGGAGTGTATTCTCTCACAGCCTCTCTCAGTGAGGGGGGAGGGAAGGAGAGGCGGAGGAGAGTCTTAGTGCTAATATGTACGACTTATTCTCTCTCCAGTCACACACACTGGCCTGCAGTGATGGGCTATGGCCTCAACCAGCCGCTCTGCTCACCCCCCCACCCGTCAACAGAACAAACTGAAAACACTGCCATCAACTCACACTGGAGACCACAGTGTATAATATGCAGAGTGAATAGCACAGGGGGCATGTTTCTGCCTGAATGTGCATGAGTATGTGATGACCTACCCTGCAGAGGTCTTCTTCATCTTGGCACAGAGCAGCAGGTCTGTAAAGAGGAAGACGTGACGCAGCTTCCTGGAGCCCTCCGACATCTCCACCAGGAAACCATCCTTCACCAGCTGACGAGCCTACCAGGGAGAGAAACTCCATGACATCACTTCCTGTGGAACGTACTGCACAGGGCAGCTAGTCTAGCTGTAAACATTCACTTCCTGTTCTGAGCCCTGGGCCTAGTCTGAGGGATACTGCCTCTCTCACACACACAGTTAAAGAGACAGGATGTACTGTAGGAGGTATAGGTCAGAGTTCAGCAATATGAAAGAACATCACTTGTTGTCTATATTTTCTTGTTGTCTACATTCTCCATGACAGTTGTTTTAAAGCAAGAGAATCATCAGCTAAATAAGCCACTAAGAACTGAAAACACTCCCCCCTTTCCCCCTCTGCATCTGTCCATCTCTAGCGAGCCAACTAGGAAACCTGAAATAAGGCCGAGCTAAACCAGAACTGGAGTAATGGGAAAAGTGTGAGCCAAAATGGGCAGAGACAGTTTTTCATTTCTGGTACCAGAAAGACAATGAATGGAGAACTGACTGGGAGGCTAAAAACTGACTGAATGGAATAGGGATATAGAGAGAGGGAAAAATGATGGGAGAAAGGAAGGACTTAGCAGGCAGAGACTGTAAAAAGCCTAAACTCAGAGAGGAGCATTAAGACGAGAAAAGCAGAAATGACAGAACAAAACAAAGGTAGTGTTAGAAAGAGGAAATATCAAACAACCCTACAATGCAGAGAGGCAGAGAGAGGCAGGGAGAGGCAGGGAGAGAGAGAGAGAGAGAGAGAGCGAGAGAGAGAGAGAGAGAGAGAGAGAGAGAGAGAGAGAGGAGAGAGAGAGAGAGATGGGCAGAGAGAGAGAGAGAGGCAAGAGAGAGAGAGAGG
>NC_042975.1:30208729-30223729 GCF_901001165.1 Salmo trutta
AGAGAGAGAAGATAGAGAGAGATATAGAGACGATATAGAGAGAGATATAGAGAGAGAGGGGGGCTAGGGAGATGAGAGAGGAGAGATGACGAGAGAGGGGTAGAGGGGAGAAGTAGAGATATTCACTTATCGGAGAATATATAGAGAGAGAATATATATAGAGGCAATGTGTAGAGGAGAGTAATGAAGAGATTGAGGATGAGGGCAGAAGGAGGAGAGACACTGTCGGTTTCTTTCTGACCCCAAAACACAATTCACAAATACATTGACACACTTCCCCAAGGTTACAACATGAATTGCTGAAAAGCATTAGATAGTCTGGTACAATGGTGTGTGTGTGAGAGTATGACACCCCACCTCTCCTTTAGGCGTGGTGATGGCGGTCCTGCGGGGGTCAATCTCTTCATTGATGGAGGACAGGAAGTTCTGGGAGATCCTCAGAGCGTCCTGCAGCAGGGGGAAGTCTGGGTGGTCCTTAGGGGTGTGCTTCAGCAGGTCCTATTATAACACACACAGAGAGAGACCATTAGATATTACACACCCCGGGGATATCGCAACGCAACTCTCAAATAGTCACAGAGACCCCAATTTAAAAACATTCAAATGATTGTCTAAGAAGAGTCAATATGTAGGTGTTTTAAACCTTTAACAGCAGATCTACTCATCCATTTTGATGAACTGGACGTTATGCTGGGTTTTCTTTCCTCTAATTAAAGCATATGGAGTCTCTCCCTGATGGAACAGTGGGCGTAACTAACTCTCTGACTTTTAGTGCTACCTAATGGCTGAGACAGTCTGCCTCTACATTGCTAATATTTTATTATCTCAGTGGAACTAAAATACTTTTTTCAGAGGAGCGTGTGAAAGAAAAGCCAACAGGCTGATTTATGCCTTGTCAGCACACCTCAGTTAATTTACTGTGACAACCTCTGGAAGGTTGAGCTGATGGTACAGTACGTCTTTATACGGTATATAAGACAAAATAATACAGAAACTTTCACCGTCTGTGGCTGTAACACAAATGGTACCATATTCCCTATATACAGTTGAAGTCGGAAGTTAACATAAACTGAGTTTAAATGTATTTGGCTAAGGTGTTTCACAATTCCTGACATTTAATCCTAGTAAAAATTCCCTGTCTTAGGTCAGTTAGGATCACCACTTTATTTGAAGAATGTGAAATGTCAGAATAATAGTAGAGAGAATGATTGATTGATTTATTTCAGCTTTTATTTCTTTCATCACATTCCCAGTGAGTCAGAAGTTTACATACACCGAATTAGTATTTGGCAGCATTGCCTTTAAATTGTTTAACTTGGGTCAAATGTTTTGCGTAGCCTTCCACAAGCTTCCCACAATAAGTTGGGTGAATTGTGGCCCATTCCTCCTGACAGAGCTGGTGTAACTGAGTCAGGTTTGTAGGCCTCCTTGCTCAAACACGCTTTTTCAGTTCTGCCCACACATTTTCTATGGGATTGAGGTCAGAGCTTTGTGATGGCCACTCCAATACCTTGCCTTTGTTGTCCTTAAGCCATTTTGCCACAACTTTGGAAGTATGCTTGGGGTCATTGTCCATTTGGAAGACCCATTTGCGACCAAGCTTTAACTTCCTGACTGATGTCTTGAGATGTTGCTTCAATATATCCACATAATTTTGCTCCCTCATGATGACATCTATTTTGTGAAGTGCACCAGTCCCTCCTGCATCAAAGCACCCCCACAACATGATGCTGCCACCCCGTGCTTCACGGTTGGGATGGTGTTCTTCGGCTTGCATGCCTCCCCCTTTTTCCTCCAAACATAACGATGGTCATTATGGTCAAACAGTTCTATTTTTGTTTCATCAGACCAGAGGACATTTCTCCAAAAAGTACTATCTTTGTCCCCATGTGCAGTTGCAAACCGTAGTCTGGCTTTTTTATGGTGGTTTTGGAGCAGTGGCTTCTTCCTTGCTGAGCAGCCTTTCAGGTTATGTCGATATTGGACTCGATTTACTGTGGATATAGATATTTTTGTACCCGTTTCCTCCAGCATCTTCCCAAGGTCCTTTGCTGTTGTTCTGGGATTGATTTGCACTTTTTGCACCAAAGTACGTTCATCTCTAGGAGACAGAACGCGTCTCCTTCCTGAGCGGTATGACGGCTGCGTGGTCCCATGGTGTTTATACTTGCGTACTGTTGTTTGTACAGATTAACGTGGTACCTTCAGGCGTTTGGAAATTGCTCCCAAGGATGAACCAGACTTGTGGAGGTCTACAATTATTTTTCTTTTGATTTTCCCATGATGTCAAGCAAAGAGGCACTGAGATTGACGGTAGGCCTTGAAATACATCTACAGGTACACCTCCAATTGACTCAAATGATATCAATTAGCCTATCAGAAGCTTCTAAAGCCATGACATCATTTCCTTGAATTTTACAAGCTGTTTAAAGGCACAGTCATCTTAGTGTATGTAAACTTCTGACCCACTGGAATTGTGAGACAGTGAATTATAAGTGAAATAATCTGTCTGCAAACAATTGTTGGAAAAATTACTTGTGTCATGCACAAAGTAGATGTCCTAACCGACTTGCCAAAACTATAGTTTGTTAATAAGAAATTAGTGGAGTGGTTGAAAAACTAGTTTTAATGAATCCAACCTAAGTGTGTGTAAACTTCAGACTTCAGCTGTATATTGCACTATGGGCCCTGGTCAAACCCAATGGGCCCTGGTCAAAAGTGCACTAAATAGAAAACAGGGTGCCATTTGGGATGCAGGCCGTGTGTTTGATTTGCATGATCTGGCCTGACCTTTGTTTGTAGGAAACCAGCTGGTGTTTGTTTAGCCATGGTTCCACTAGCTTTATGTAAAACATATTCATGAAATGCACTGGAAGCTAGACTGGAGGAGACGTCTCGGCATCTCTGCTTGCTTTGTGGGCGGCTTCCGCTTTCCACTTCGTTGTAGCCCATCAAAGGAGAGTATATTGTTTCTAACAGCATGTCATTTCGATAGACCGTGCAGAGGAAAAGTATAGGCTTAGCAAATGGAATGGAACACTTCCTATAAGCAGCAGAAGGCAGGGTTTGACTTTCCAGGTGGATCCAGAACCTGCATTGTTAAGCCCTTCAGGGCTTTCTAGATAAATTCCTCCCAGCTCCATCACTGTGTTTCTCGTGACAGCACTAACTCTTAATCCCTGATGTGTATCCATCTTGTCCTATCTATTCAATCTAGCTCTACGTTGTGGTCCCCTCTAATCCAATCTTGTAATTTGTCTCTGGGCAGATCAGGAATCCCTCATGGCTGTACCACGTGTGTGTACTCACATGAAGAACCAGTGTGCTTCTGGTCACACGGTCAATCGGCTTGTACAGGAGAGCTGTGGGAAAGGACAAGATGAGGGCACTCAGTTTGGTTTGGCACGCACACAGGCACACACCTACACACAATGCAGAAAAACAGTCAAAAAGCCTATTACATGCTTGGCTGGGCACAAGTTTCCTGCGGTAGGGGGCAGACAATTCTATCATTCACAATCTCAGGTGTCTGCTAACCTGCAGAGACGGACACACACAGACACTAATGTCGTTCCCTCTAAGCTCTGTTACTCACTCTCTGCTGAACAAGGTTGTGTTCAGAAACCTTCCCACTCAATCCACATCAGGATGAACTTCCTGACCCGGTCTACATTACTCATTCTCACACCGCTCTTCAAATTATATATCACACACTTGCAGCCCTTTGGCTCAACTTCACACTGATAGACTCTGCTTGGTAACAGGGCTTATGTAATCCCTTGTCGGGTTCTCTCTCTCTCACACACACACACACACACACACAAACACACACACACACACAAACACACACACACACACACACAAACACACACACACACACACACCTACTCATTCCAGGATTTTTCTATTTACTATTTTCTACATTGTAGAATAATAGTGAAGACATCAAAACTATGAAATAACACATATGGATTCATGTAGTAACCAAAAAAGGTGTTAAACAAATCAAAATATATATTTAGCTTCTTCAAAGTAGTTGATGACAGCTTTGCACACTCTTGGCATTCTCTCAACCAGCTTCATGAGGAATGCTTTTCCATGATGGAATGTCATTTCTCTGCTTATTTGAGCTGTTCTTGCCATAATACAGACTTGGTCTTTCACCAAATAGGGCTATCTTCTGTATACCACCCCTACCTTGTCACAACAACTGATTTGCTCAAACGCATTAAGAAGGAAATACAATTCACAAATTAACAAGGCACACCTGTTAATTGAAATGCATTCCAGGTGACTACCTCATGAAGCTGGTTGAGAGAATGCCAAGAGTCTGCAAAGCTGTCATCAAGACAAAGGGTGGCTACTTTGAAGAATCTCATATATAGTGCTGTTGAAAAGTATTTGCTCCCTTCCTGTCTTTTTTGAACATTTGTCACACTTAAATGTTTCAGATCATCAAACAAATTTTAATATTACACAAAGATAACCCAAGTAAACACAAAATGCAGTTTTTAAGTGATAATAAATCAAATTAGGGGAAAAAAGCTATCCGAACCTTCATGGCCCTACGTGACAAAGTAATTGCCCCCCTCTTGTTAAATCATGAATTTACTGTGGTTAATCACATTTTTTGGAAAGCCGAGTTCAATTTCACTAGCCACACCCAGGCCTGATTACTGCCAGACCTGTTGAATCAAGAAATCACTTAAATAGGACCTGTCTGACAAAGTGAAGTAGGACAAAAGATCTCAAAAAGCAAGACATCATGCCGCGATCAAAAGAAATTCAGGAACAGATGAGAAACAACGTAATTGACATCTATCAGTCTGGAAAGGGTTACAAAGCCATTTCTAAAGCTTTGGGACTCCAGTGAACCACAGTGAGAGCCATTATCACAAATGGAGAAAATTTGGAACAGTGGTGAACCTTCCCAGGAGTGGCCGGCCTACCAAAATCACCCCAAGAGCGCAGCGACGACTCATCCAAGAGGTCACAAAAGAACCCACAACAACATCTAAAGAACTGCAGGCCTCACTTGCATCACTCAACCATAAGAAAGAGACTGGGGAAAAATGGCATCCATGGCAGAGTTCCAAGGAAAAAAACACTGCTGATCAAAAACAACATAAAGGCTCGTCTCACTTTTGGCAAAAAACATCTTGATGATCCCCAAGACTTTTGGGAAAATATTCTGTGGACTGACGAGACAAAAGTTGAACTTTTTGGAAGGTGTGCGTCCCGTTACATCTGGCGTAAAAGTAACACAGCATTTCAGAAAAAGAACATCATACCAACAGTCAAATATGGTGGTGGTAGTGTGATGGTCTGGGGCTGCTTTGCTGCTTCAGGACCTGGGCGACTTGCTGTGATTGATGGAACCATGAATTCTGCTCTCTACCAAAACATCCTGAAGGAGAATGTCCAGCCATCAGTTCATGACCTCAAGCTGAAGCGCACTTGGGTTCTGCAGCAGGACAATGATCCAAAACACACCAGCAAGTTCACCTCTGAATGGCTTAAAAAAATAAAAAATTAAGGTTTTGTCAAAGTCCGGACTTGAATCTGATTGACATGCTGTGGCGTGACCTTAAAAAGACGGTTCATGCTCGAAAATCCTCCAATGTGGCTGAATTAAAACAATTCTGCAAAGACGAGTGGGCCAACATTCCTCCACAGCGATGTGAAAGACTCATTGCCAGTTATTGCAGTTGTTGCTGCTGAGGGTGGCACAACCAGTGATTAGGTTTAGGGGGCAACTACCTTTTCACATGGGGCCATGAAGGATCGGATAGCTTTTTCCCTTAATAAATAAAATCACTTAAAAACTGCATTTTAGGTTTACTTGGGTTATCTTTGTGGAATATTTACATTTGTTTGATGATCTGAAACATTTAAGTGTGACAAATGTGCAAAAAAATAAGAAATCAGGAATAGGGCAAATACTTTTCACAGCACTGTATAAAATATATTTTGATTTGTTTAACACTGAACACACTACATGATTCCATGTGTGTTATTTCATAGTTTATGTCTTCACTAATATTCTACAATGTAGAAAATAGTAAAATAAAGAAAAAGCCTTGAATGAGTAGGTGTGTCCAAACTTTTGACTGGTACTGTGTACACACACACACACACACACACACACACACACACACACACACACACACACACACACACACACACACACACACAGTCTTAATAGACAGCCTGTTGAACATGCAGTGAAGCTCCAGCCTCGCAGCACTCTGAGCAGCCTTATTGGTTACATAGCAGTTTGCTTCCATTGCAGATTTACTCTGCTACTACGGAAACTACACAAACTTGTGCACACAATCTCCAAATCACATTTCTATCCTAAACTTCTCTTAAACCTGTCTCTGTGTCTTTCTTCTTCCTCTCCTTCTCTCACATCTCAGGAGCCAATCCTGTTACCAACCAGATCTGTGACACTAAGCTGATATCCCAGGAAGCTTTGCAGCAGAGACAGAAAGAGAGAGTTGTTGTGACAGACTGGGTGAGAACCGAGAGAGAGATGGAGAGATGGAGAAAAAGGTAAACAGGAGAATATGCTAAAAAGACAGAGAAATCCAAGCCCTTGTTGATGTGTTGACTGAACTCCTAAGCTTTGATACTGAGCTGCTTATGATCCCTGAATAACACTTCACTAACTTACTCCCCCCCCCACAAAACTACCAGCTCCTGCTTTGATACTGAGCTGCTTATGATCCCTGAATAACACTTCACTAACTTACTCCCCCCCCCCCACAAAACTACCAGTTCCTGCTTTGATACTGAGCTGCTTATGATCCCTGACTAACATTTCACTAACTTACTCCCCCCCCCACAAAACTACCAGTTCCTGCTTTGATACTGGGCTGCTTATGATCCCTGACTAACATTTCACTAACTTACTCCCCCCCCCACAAAACTACCAGCTCCTGCTTTGTACTGACTCAACAGCCTTCATCTCAGTCTCTTCATCTCCAAGGACTCAGGAACTCACAGAAGCACAGTTCAAAGTTCAGCAGCAGACAGAGGAAAGAGACACGAGGAGTGGAATGAGGGCTGCTGATTAGAGGACTGATGGAAAAGTGAGGGCTGCTGATTAGAGGAGTGATGGAGAAGTGAGGGATGCTGATTAGAGGAATGAGGGCTGCTGATTAGAGGACTGATGGAAAAGTGAGGGCTGCTGATTAGAGGAGTGATGGAGAAGTGAGGGATGCTGATTAGAGGACTGGAATGAGGGATGCTGATTAGAGGACTGATGGAAAAGTGAGGGATGCTGATTAGAGGACTGATGGAGAAGTGAGGGATGCTGATTAGAGGACTGATGGAGAAGTGAGGGCTGCTGATTAGAGGACTGGAATGAGGGCTGCTGATTAGAGGAGCGATGGAGAAGTGAGGGCTGCTGATTAGAGGAGCGATGGAGAAGTGAGGGATGCTGATTAGAGGAGTGATGGAGAAGTGAGGGCTGCTGATTAGAGGAGTGATGGAGAAGTGAGGGCTGCTGATTAGAGGAGTGATGGAGAAGTGAGGGATGCTGATTAGAGGAGTGATGGAGAAGTGAGGGCTGCTGATTAGAGGAGTGATGAGAAGTGAGGGATGCTGATTAGAGGAGTGATGGAGAAGTGAGGGCTGCTGATTAGAGGACTGGAATGAGGGCTGCTGATTAGAGGAGTGATGGAGAAGTGAGGGCTGCTGATTAGAAGAGTGATGGAAAAGTGAGGGATGCTGATTAGAGGAGTGATGGAGAAGTGAGGGCTGCTGATTAGAGGAGTGATGGAGAAGTGAGGGATGCTGATTAGAGGACTGGAATGAGGGATGCTGATTAGAGGAGTGATGGAGAAGTGAGGGATGCTGATTAGAGGAGTGATGGAGAAGTGAGGGCTGCTGATTAGAGGACTGGAATGAGGGCTGCTGATTAGAGGACTGATGGAAAAGTGAGGGCTGCTGATTAGAGGAGTGATGGAGAAGTGAGGGCTGCTGATTGGAGGACTGGAATGAGGGATGCTGATTTGAGGAGTGATGGAGAAGTGAGTGATGCTGATTAGAGGAGTGATGGAGAAGTGAGGGCTGCTGATTAGAGGAGTGATGGAGAAGTGAGGGCTGCTGATTAGAGGAGTGATGGAGAAGTGAGGGCTGCTGATTAGAGGAGCGATGGAGAAGTGAGGGATGCTGATTAGAGGAGTGATGGAGAAGTGAGGGCTGCTGATTAGAGGAGTGATGGAGAAGTGAGGGATGCTGATTAGAGGAGTGATGGAGAAGTGAGGGCTGCTGATTAGAGGACTGGAATGAGGGCTGCTGATTAGAGGAGTGATGGAGAAGTGAGGGCTGCTGATTAGAGGAGCGATGGAGAAGTGAGGGATGCTGATTAGAGGAGTGATGGAGAAGTGAGGGCTGCTGATTAGAGGAGTGATGGAGAAGTGAGGGATGCTGATTAGAGGAGTGATGGAGAAGTGAGGGCTGCTGATTAGAGGACTGGAATGAGGGCTGCTGATTAGAGGAGTGATGGAGAAGTGAGGGATGCTGATTAGAGGAGTGATGGAAAAGTGAGGGCTGCTGATTAGAGGAGTGATGGAGAAGTGAGGGCTGCTGATTAGAGGACTGGAATGAGGGCTGCTGATTAGAGGAGTGATGGAGAAGTGAGGGCTGCTGATTAGAAGAGTGATGGAGAAGTGAGGGCTGCTGATTAGAAGAGTGATGGCGAAGTGAGGGCTGCTGATTAGAGGAGTGATGGAGAGGTGAGGGCTGCTGATTAGAGGAGTGATGGAGAAGTGAGGGATGCTGATTAGAGGAGTGATGGAGAAGTGAGGGATGCTGATTAGAGGAGTGATGGAGAAGTGAGGGCTGCTGATTATAGGTAACCAATAGAGCTTCACCGTGTGGTGCCTGTGATGGAACACCCAAGGTCACTCTGACAACCTGACGGACAGCTCCTCCTCGGTAACCAGGGTGTCAATGTGGGTCAAAGCCAATCAGCAGTCCTGGATATACAACACTGAGACATGGCTTAGCTAGAGAGACCTCGGCCAGCCCAGCTCCCTGACTGGTCTAAACTGATCAATGCCAACCATTGGCCCTCATCCATGTCTTCCCTGTGGCTCAGTTGGTAGAGCATGGTGTTTGCAACGCCAGCATGGTGTGTGCAATGCCATAGTTGTGGGTTCGATTCCCATGGGGGGCCAGTACCAAAAAAGAAATGCATGAAATGTATGCATTCACTACTGTAAGTCGCTCTCGATAAGAGTGTCTGCTAAATTACTCAAATGTAAATGTAATCCAATTTGCAAACTCAGAGAGAGAGAGAAGGGGGGCACAGAGGGGTGTACAACAACTAAAATAGTGTGTGTGTGTGTGTGTGTGCTCTCTCTCTCTCTGCGTCCGTCTCTCTCTCTCTCTGCGTCCGTCTCTCTCTCTCTCTGTGTCCGTCTCTCTCTCTCTCTGTGTCCGTCTCTCTCTCTCTCTGTGTCCGTCTCTCTCTCTGTGTCCTTCAAATATTTTCTGGGTAACAATTAAGTATCTTACTGTAATATATTTCTATTCAAATGGGAAAAAATAGCTTTTAAGCAAAGAAATGATTTATCAAGCAAGAATTTTGCTAAGACTGTCTGGGAGTGGAGGGGGAAAACTAAAGACTAGCTGTTATTGGAGAGAGGTTTGGAAATCTCTTTGTTATTGGTCTATTAACCAATTCAACGCATGGTGATGTCACCATGGAAAGTCAAAACTCCCGCCCTGTGTAGATTGTATGTTCAACCAGCAACTGTTAAGAAATAACACCGATACATTTTTTCCCACACTTTTATAGTGTTAGTTTTAACAGCTGTTGTACAATTATTTGAAACACAGGAAAAACATAATATTGACTGCACTGGGCCTTTAAAAGAGCCATAGCAGCTTCAGTACCTTCAGACACACACATCTAGATCAGAACACATCTAGATCAGAACACATCTAGATCAGAACACATCTAGATCAGAACACATCTATTATATTTATGTTTTTTTCTTACTCTGTAAAATCCACATACATTTTTAAAAAGTTATTAAGGAACGCATCTCTTTACCTTCCATGGTGACATTTGTGGTACAGTCCTTAGAGTCCTTGGGTCCCTTTACTTTCAGGTTCTGGAAGAAAATGTATGATGTGTGATTACTGGTGTATTACAGTTTTAGCAGTATGGGAAGTTAGCAGTATAGGAACAGGGTATAGAAGCAGGACACACGCACACAAACAAACAGAGACACAAACACAAACAGCCTGACAGGCAGAGTTGAGCTGAGAGGAGGAATGGGGCTGCAGCAGCAGACTGCAGGGCTGGACAAACACACACAACAAATATATACACACAACTCCCTATATGAGTACAAATTGCAGCACTGATAACTGATGTAACTTACAGCTCTCGGTGTGTGTGTGTGTGTGTGTGTGAGACCAGCACTTACCTCAGAGATCTGCTGGAACTGGACGTTGGCCTGTCTGCATTTCTCTGCTGTCTCCACCGCTGTCTTGTAGTTGTCAACAAAGGCCTTGTACACCCCCAGCTGGCTGGCCTGGAGCACAGAGGAGAGGACAATATTAACACAGTGGAGAGAGGAAGAGGATGAGGATGAGGAGGATGAAAGATGGCATCTGGATGAAAAATAAGATTAAGTGCTGAATACAACAGGTGTATATGCTTACTTACAAGCCCTTACCAACATTACAGTTCAAGAAATAGAGCGAAGAAAATATTTACTAAATAATATAATAAACACAGAATAACAATAACGAGGCTACATACAGGGGGTCATTACCGAGACAATGTGTGGAGGTACAGGTTAGTCCAGGTCATTTGTACATGTAGGTAGGGGTAAAGTAACTATGCATAGATAATGGAGAGCGCGTAGCAGCAGTGAAAAAACAAATGGGGGGGTGTCAATGTAAATAGTCCGGGTGGCCATTTGATTACTTGTTCAGCAGTCTTATGGCTTGGGGGTAGAAGCTGTTAAGGAGCGTTTTGGACCTAGACTTGGTGCTCCAGTACCGCTTGCCGTGCGGTAGCAGAGAGAACAGTCTATGATTTGGGTGACTGGAGTTGTTGGGGGGGGGGGGTTCACACCAAGCTGGGCTATTAAACAATTCTTTAGTAAAGGTTGAATAGTCTACTGTTCAGCTAATAGACCATCCTGCTACGCTTGTGAAAAACTAATAATAATACCGTTTCCCCTTTCCAAGTTAAAGATTCCAATTAACAAAGTGTTTTAGCCACAATCTGCACCAACCACAATTAATACATTTGGGCACAGTCGATAGCATGCTGGACTTCGGGCTAGAATGTTGAGGGTTTGAAACCTGCTCCCTGCTTGTTTCATGACATTATTATGCCGGTCTCAGAGCAAATAGCCTGGATTGTTACTCCCATCTGGTTCCTCGCTCTCTTCCACGCGTCATTCTCCGCCTGAGTGGCTCGCTTGTGGGCGTGTTGGCAGGATGTACTGGTTTTTATTCTGTATATATGAATTACAAAATCAGCCTTTACCTAAATAATGTTTCTAGTCTATTGCATAGTTACAATGTGTAATCATTGAAGTCCCAGTAGTGTATAAGTGTATAATTGTAATACATACATGCAGATACAGCATCATTCAAAGAATGGAGTTTGATACGCCTGGTATTGGATGACTGAAAAAAAACGAGCTAAATAGCGATTTTCGTAACTTAACTTCAATTGTACATTTTTTGCTTGACTCATTATGACGTTAGAATTACTTACATTTGCTCCTACCATAATGTTTTGTCAGCCATCTTTGCTGAAGAAAGTCACCAGGGACGGGTGGCTTGCGTCAAATTTGTCATTGGAACCACTCGATATGATTGGTCATATAAAAACCTTGTGACCCAAATGCATAATGAGTGCTCTAACTCCCCCTTGTGGTGGTCTGGAGCAATGAAGCAGTGATGCTGGGTACCTCCAAGTCCCGCGGTGTAAGATCACATCTTCTAAAGGAGGAACCACGACAGCTAGCTACATCTACGGGCGTTGATGTTTTCTGTCGGGCGTAATGTGCCTATATCATATACAGTGCCTTCGGAAAGTACTCGGACCCCTTGACAGCCTTATTTTAAAATGTATTAAATAAATCTAAAATCCTCAGCAATCTACACACAATACCCCATAATGACAAAGCGACCAGGGTTTTAGACATTTTTGCAAATGTATTCAAACCTGGCACCATCCCTACGGTGAAGCATGGTGGTGGCAGCATCCTGGTGTGGGGATGTTTTTCAGCAGCAGGGACTGGAAGACTAGTCAGGATCGAGGGAAATATGAACGGAGCAAGGTACAGAGAACCCTTGATGAAAACCTGCTCCAGAGCACTCAGGACCTCAGACTGTCTCTGAATGTCCTTGAGTGGCCCAGCCAGAACCCAGACTTCTCTGGAGAGACCTGAAAAAAGCTGTTCAGCAACTCTCCCCATCCAACCTGACAGAGCAGGAGTGGATCTGCAGAAAAGAATGGCAGAAACCCCCAAATACATCTGTGCCAAGCTTGTAGCGTAATACCCAAGAAGATGAGGCTCTAATCACTGCCAAGGGTGCTTCAACAAAGCACTGAGTAAAGTGTCTGAATACTTACGCAAATGTGATATTTTTTTACTTTGTCATTATGGGGTATTGTGTGTAGACTGATGAGGGGAATTTTTTTTTTTATACATTAGTCATATTGTAAAATGTAACAAAATGTGTGTGTGCACTTCTTCTGCTTAATGTCTGCCACTAACATATGTACCAAATGAGTTACGTAACTGTATGATTAGGTTAAGTATAATGCACATTACAAATGATTTAATCCAATTTAAAATAGAGATTAAAACGTTGCTTCTGACAAAACATTACACAGTCACAAAGGCACAGAACACCCTACTAACTGTTGTATCACCAGGAGCCCTAACTCCTTTACAGACCTTCCTTATGAGGCACAGAACACCCTACTAACTGTTGTATCACCAGGAACCCTAACTCCTTTACAGACCTTCCTTATGAGGCACAGAACACCCTACTAACTGTTGTATCACCAGGAACCCTAACTCCTTTACAGACCTTCCTTATGAGGCACAGAACACCCTACTAACTGTTGTATCACCAGGAACCCTAACTCCTTTACAGACCTTCCTTATGAGGCACAGAACACCCTACTAACTGTTGTATCACCAGGAACCCTAACTCCTTTACAGACCTTCCTTATGAGGCACAGAACACCCTACTAACTGTTGTATCACCAGGAGCCCTAACTCCTTTACAGACCTTCCTTATGAGGCACAGAACACCCTACTAACTGTTGTATCACCAGGAACCCTAACTCCTTTACAGACCTTCCTTATGAGGCACAGAACACCCTACTAACTGTTGTATCACCAGGAACCCTAACTCCTTTACAGACCTTCCTTATGAGGCACAGAACACCTACTAACTGTTGTATCACCAGGAGCCCTAACTCCTTTACAGACCTTCCTTATGAGGGACAAAACACCCTACTAACTGTTGTATCACCAGGAGCCCTAACTCCTTTACAGACCTTCCTTATGAGGGACAAAACACCCTACTAACTGTTGTATCACCAGGAGCCCTAACTCCTTTACAGACCTTCCTTATGAGGCACAGAACACCCTACTAACTGTTGTATCACCAGGAGCCCTAACTCCTTTACAGACCTTCCTTATGAGGCACAGAACACCCTACTAACTGTTGTATCACCAGGAGCCCTAACTCCTTTACAGACCTTCCTTATGAGGGACAGAACACCCTACTAACTGTTGTATCACCAGGAGCCCTAACTCCTTTACAGACCTTCCTTATGAGGGACAGAACACCCTACTAACTGTTGTATCACCAGGAGCCCTAACTCCTTTACAGACCTTCCTTATGAGGGACAGAACACCCTACTAACTGTTGTATCACCAGGAGCCCTAACTCCATTTCAAACCTTCCTTATGAGGCACAGAACACTGCTAACCCAATCAGATGAAACGGCCCCACCCTATCCACACTGTGGGGATTAATGAGCAGAGTAATGCAGGAAAGAGACTGGGCCTAATGTGAGATATTACATACCATTAACACTCACTGATACTACACTGTCTGCTTACACACACAGAGAGAGAAGCAGAGGGGGAGAAAGAAAAGACAGGAGAGACATAGGGAGAGGAAGAGGGAGAGAAAGAGTGGAGGGAGGGAGGGACACTATTTAAAAAAAACTTAATTGAGTCAAGTCAAAACTCTACAGTACATGAACATTCAAACCTGTGAAATCATGCACCAACACGCTCATGTGTACCAGCATGTGTACAGCAGTTTGAAAGGGTTTAAAAGGACAGCTCCAGATCCCCTTCATCATCAACAGAGAACAGCCCCTGAGAGAGAGAAGCGAAGAGGAGAGACAAAGAGAAAAAAGGAGAGAAGAGAGAAGAGGAGGAGAAGAGAGAAAAGAGGAGAGTAGGAGCAGACTAGGGACTAATGGCAAGGCAGAACCTGGTCTAATTGAATGTTTATCCTAGAGGGGTGTAGACTGTAGATTGAACAGAAGCAGAGTTTGATGATACCACCATATCTACTTGTGCTTCATTTTACTGCAACAAGGTGAATAGTCACTGAAAACAGGGATTTTATTGGAACTAGACTAGGTTGTCCTCCAACTTCCTGTTCTTCATCCTACTTGGGACTCACGGGGTGCAGGTTTGTATTACAACCCAGTACTACTAAGGCTGCAATTAGACAGGCAGCCCAATTCTGATCTTTTTTTCACTAATTGGTCCTTTGACCAATCAGATCTGAAAAAAAGCTAATGTGAAAAGATCTGATGTGATTGGTGAAAAGACCAATGAGCGGGAAAAAGATGACAGAATTGGGCTGCCTGTCTGCACGCAGTCTGACACACCTAATTCACTAAATCAAGGGCTTGATAATGAGTTGATGGATTGATAGGTTGATTTGATTGATTGCCAGTCTTACCAGTTT
>NC_042975.1:30228729-30246229 GCF_901001165.1 Salmo trutta
CCCCTGATCACAGTAAACACAGATCCATTTCATAGCAGCCACGTACAAACAGCTCGTTGAATATAGAATTATTTCTCATCCATCTACGCGCTCTCCTCCTCTCACCTTTTCCCTTCGCTTGTGGACTTCAGTGCACAACACATCAGCTGTCTGTGACCAGGCGAAAAACCTTTCCAAGCCAAACCTTCATACCATGACCGCTAACCGCTACACACAGCCTCCATCGTTGTCACGTCAGTCAACATAGCTACCTGAACAAACACATTAGTAAAGCCGCTACAATCATGCAGTTCAGTGTCCAGTCAGCAGCAAGCAGTTACACCAGTGGGTCCCGGTGGCAATGCATTTAAATTGAGTTGGAAGAGCTCCCTCCTCTGAGGAGCCTCCACTGGTGAACTGTCTCTCTCACCATTACCCATAGGACTCAAGGGTCAACTGCACGACCAAACACACAAACTAGGAAAACACGCAAAAGAATCCTCCCTCTCGGATAAGTAGTCTCATGTGTCTTAGTGCTTCCACACTCACCATGGTTGACATATAGCTGCTATAAACAGGTGTAACAGCCTGTATAAGAACAAACAGACAAACAAATGATCGACTATATGGAAATCCTAACCTTTCATACCATCTGACAACTGTTGCAGAGGCTTTCTACTGAGAATGTGAGGCAGAACTGTGTGTGTGTGTGTGTGTGTGTGTGTGTGTGTGTGTGTGTGGGTGTGTGTGTGTGTGTGGAAGTGGCTGTCTGGAGGATAACAAAGGGCAGACAAAGCGGGAGGTGGATGAATTATTAACAGGAGCAGATCCTTCCCATGATGCCAGCAGGCTGAGCAGAGCCTGATAAGACGAGGGCAGGAAGGAGGGTTAAGGAGTGGACACTGTACAGTGACCTCTCCATATTAACCCCAATCACCTCACAGATCCCACTTTCCAAAACCAATGGCATCACAGTGACGGGACATGGGCGGTTCCACTGTCAAGGGCAGGATGTCTTACTGGCTAGTAGTGACCATCCAACATTACACAGACAACCATCAGTACTTGTCTTTACTGTCTCCCTCCTACCAGGTCCTACCAGGTCTCTGTTGTAACAGATTATCTCAATGAGACTAACCTGGAAGTAAAGCAGAACAAAACCCTGTTGCCGCATTAGCCCTGGCTGACATTACAACAGGTTGCCCAACACACTGCTGAAGGAAACAGAAGACATGGACATCCTGTCCAGGAAATGCTGTGCTGTTTCAGCTGGCCATGCTTTACTAAATGGATGTAATGAAACAGATACAGACAGAACATACAGTAGTAGTGTGGTAACGGCAGGATTTACAGCAGTTTACAGCGCTGAGGCGGTTTGACAGGTTGGCTATTAATTAGGGTTTTTATTCTGCAGACAGACAGCAGATGTGACAACACACAGACAGAGAGACAGTCAGTAGACTTCTGAAATTCCCAGGCCCCGTGTGAAGTTGTGGTGTAATGGAGAGTTTCCCACATTACAGGTACACATGTCACAGCTGGTTGAGAGAAGACAGGGGAAACACAGAGGGCTACTTATGTCAGTGTTGTATTGTGTTCCCAGCCAGTCTTAAAGCTTTGACTCAGTCACTGGAGCTAACGCAGCTGAGGATGCCTTAATCAGTCCACCTCAACCTGTAGGAACACACACACACACACACACGTCAGCATGACGGACGTCACCGTTTCATTCTGACAGCATTAACTTCCTCTCGCTCGTTCTCCCCAGCTCCCTCCTCCTCTCCCCAGCTCGCTCCTCCTCTCCCCAGCTCGCTCCTCCTCCTCTGCCCAGCTCGCTCCTCCGCCCAGCTCGCTCCTCCTCCTCCGCCCAGCTCGCTCCTCCTCCTCCGCCCAGCTCGCTCCTCCTCCTCCTCTGCCCAGCTCGCTCCTCCTCCTCCTCTGCCCAGCTCGCTCCTCCTCCTCCTCTGCCCAGCTCGCTCCTCCTCCTCCTCTGCCCAGCTCGCTCCTCCTCCTCCTCCTCTGCCCAGCTCTCTCCTCCTCCTCCTCTGCCCAGCTCTCTCCTCCTCTGCCCAGCTCTCTCCTCCTCTGCCCAGCTCTCTCCTCCTCTGCCCAGCTCTCTCCTCCTCTGCCCAGCTCTCTCCTCCTCTGCCCAGCTCTCTCCTCCTCTGCCCAGCTCTCTCCTCCTCTGCCCAGCTCTCTCCTCCTCTGCCCAGCTCTCTCCTCCTCTGCCCAGCTCTCTCCTCCTCTGCCCAGCTCTCTCCTCCTCTGCCCAGCTCTCTCCTCCTCTGCCCAGCTCTCTCCTCTGCCCAGCTCTCTCCTCTGCCCAGCTCTCTCCTCTCTCCAGAGATAAATAGAACTTGACAGGCAGAGAGTAAATCTGGTTCAGAGAGCATGTCACCACCCATCACGTTGAGGTTTCAATAGGAGCTCTCTGGCCAACACACACACACA
The DNA here is from genome assembly GCF_901001165.1 of Salmo trutta. NCBI lineage: Eukaryota > Metazoa > Chordata > Actinopteri > Salmoniformes > Salmonidae > Salmo > Salmo trutta. The sequence continues at coordinate 30,231,160 of NC_042975.1, forward strand.
CACACACACACACACACACACAACCCTGTCACACACACACACACACAACCCTGTCACACACACAACCCTATCTCACACACACACACACACACGAACCTGTCTCACACACAACCCTGTCTCACACACACACACAACCCTGTCACACACAACCCTGTCACACACACAACCCTGTCACACACACACCCCCCTGTCTCACATACACACCCCCCTGTCACACACACACACACACAACCCTGTCACACACACACACCCCCCGTCACACCCCCCCCCCTGTCACACACACACACAACCCTGTCTCACACACAACCCTATCTCACACACACACACGAACCTGTCTCACACACAACCCTGTCTCACACACACACACAACCCTGTCACACACACAACCCTGTCACACACACAACCCTGTCTCACACACACACCCCCCTGTCACACACACACACACAACCCTGTCACACACACACACCCCCCGTCACACCCCCCCCCCTGTCACACACACACACCCCCCCCCCGTCACACACACCCCCCCCCCCTGTCACACACACACACACACAACCCTGTCACACACACAACCCTCTCACACACACACACACACACGAACCTGTCTCACACACAACCCTGTCTCACACACACACACACACAACCCTGTCACACACACAACCCTGTCTCACACACACACACAACCCTGTCTCACACACACACAACCCTGTCACACACACACCCCCACACAATCCTGTCACACACACACACCCCCCCCTGTCACACACACACACCCCCCCCCCCTGTCACACACACACACCCCCCCCCTGTCACACACACACACCCCCCCCCTGTCACACACACACACACACACACACACACCCCCCTGTCACACACACACCCCCCTGTCACACACACAACCCCGTCACACACACAACCCCCTGTCACACACACAACCCCCTGTCACACACACAACCCCCTGTCACACACACAACCCCCTGTCACACACACAACCCCCTGTCACACACACAACCCCCTGTCACACACACAACCCCCTGTCACACACACACACAACCCTGTCACACACACAACCCTGTCACACACACAACCCTGTCACACACACACACACACACACAGCAGAGGTATACATACACCGTGCCAGGCCGTCATTGTAAATAAGAATTTGCTCTTAACATTGTGAAAAGACACCAATAATACTTTTCACTGTTATTTTTAGCCAGGCACACAGTACAGACCAAGCCTGTCTGAGTGAGCAAGCAGTGGTGCGTTGGCAGTTTCTTCCCCGTCAAATCCTGTTTCCCTTCCTGTAGAGGGGCAGAGGTAGGCTGAGGACAAATCTGCTATGGCAGATTTAGCCAAAACCCTATGTTGTTACTTTTGGCCAAACCCCTATGTGGTCAAGCCCTATCTGGTCAAAAGTAGTACACTATATAGGGGATAGGATGCCATTGTGGACTCACCCTGAACTGCCTGTGGACAGGAGTTAACAGCATGTCTCCTGGTATTAGTGGACTCTCCACGTCCATGTCTCCACACTCAAACACATCCTCATCTTCCAGCACTTTGTCTAAGTAACACAACACCTCCTCTTCCTCCATGGTCCTCCTCACAGGGCCTAATCCCTCTCTTTCTCACTCTTTTGTTCTCTCCCTTCCTTCTTCAGGCGTCCCTGGGCCTGCCCAGGCACCGCAGGCCTTCCTCCAGTGCAGCAAGCCAGTCTAGTCCTTCCTTCCTTCTGGGCCCACAACCCTCCTCAGCCCTGCTTGAAATACTCAACCTTCTGCTGTTCTCGCTCTCTTCCCCTCTGTCTTTTTATTTCCTTCTTGTTTCTTATCTTTCTGTTGAGAGCCAGAGAGTCTTTAGCCGGAGCTCCACCTCATTCAGCTGTTCCTGGTGTTGTGTGCAGCACACACACACACACACACACACCTCGTAACACATACAGACATGAGCAGGGCGATAGCCCCGCCTACCTGCACCCCTCCCTCTCAGTCTTCGTGGCGGTGTCACTGTTCTGCCTCTTCTTCCTCACAGGGTATACACTCCTCTCTCTCTGCCTCTGCCTCTGCCTCTGCCTCTGCCTCTGCCACTCAATTCAATTTCAATTTCATTTACGGGGCTTTATTGGCATGGGAAACATGTTTACACTGCCAAAGCAAGGGAAATAGATAAGTGAAATAAACAATAAAACATAAACACAACCGTCCGTGATTGGGAGTCCGTAGGGCGGTGCACAACTGGCCCAGCGTTGTCCAGGTTTGGCCGGGGTAGGACGCCATTGTTAATAAGAATTTGTTCTTAACTGACCTGCCTAGTTAAATGGCTAAATAAAACATGATAAAAAAACAAATCCTAATATTGTGGCAACAGGTCTCTCTCCCTCCCTCTCAATTCATTTCAATTTAATGGCTTTATTTGCATGGGAAACATATGTTAACGTTGCCAAAGCAAGTGAAGTAGATAATAAACTAAAGTGAAATAAACAATACAAATGAACAGTAAACATTACACTCAGAAGTTCCAAAAGAATAAAGACATTTCAAATGTCATATTATGTCTATATACAGTGTTGTAACGATGTGCAAATAGTGGAAGTACAAAAGGGAAAATAAACATAAATATGGGTTGTATTTATAATGGTGTTTGTTCTTAACTGGTTGCCCTTTTCTTGTGGCAACAGGTCACAAATCTTGCTGCTGTGATGACACACTGTGGTATTTCACCCAGTAGATATGGGAGTTTATCAAAATGGGGTTTGTGTTCATTCTTTGTGGATCTGTGTAATCTGAGGGAAATATGTGTCTCTAATATGGTCATACATTTGGCAGGCGGTTAGGAAGTGCAGCTCAGTTTCCACCTCATTTTGTGGGCAGTGTTGCACATAGCCTGTCTTCTCTTGAGAGCCAGGTCTGCCTACGGCGGCCTTTCTCAATAGCAAGGCTATGCTCACTGAGTCTGTACATAGTCAAAGCTTTCCTTATATTTGGGTCAGTCACAGTGGTCAGGTATTCTGCCACGGTGTACTCTCTGTTTATGGACAAATAGCATTCTAGTTTGCTCAGTTTTTTTGTTAATTCTTTCCAATGCGTCACGTAATTATCTTTTCGTTTTCTCATGATATGGTTGGGTCTAATTGTGTTGTTTTCCTGGGGCTCTGTTTGTGTTTGTGAACAGAGCCCCAGGACCTCTCCCGTCTGTCTGGCTCGCTCGCCCGCTCTCCCGTCTGGCCCGCCCGCCCGCTCTCCCGTCTGGCCCGCCCGCTCGCTCTCCCGTCTGGCCCGCCCGCTCTCCCGTCTGGCTCGCCCGCCCGCCCGCTCTCCCGTCTGGCTCGCCCGCCCGCCCGCTCTCCCGTCTGGCTCGCCCGCCGCCCGCTCTCCCGTCTGGCTCGCCCGCCCGTCCGCTCTCACGTCTGGCTCGCTCTCACGTCTGGCCCGCTCTCCCGCCCGCCCGCTCTCCCGTCTGGCTCGCTCGCCCGCCCGCCCGCTCTCCCGTCTGGCTCGCCTCGCCCGCCCGCCCGCTCTCCCGTCTGGCTCGCCCGCCCGCCCGCTCGCTCTCCCGCTCTCCCGTCTGGCTCGCCCGCCCGCCCGCTCGCTCGCTCTCCCGCTCTCCCGTCTGGCTCGCCCTCCCGCCCGCTCTCTCGTCTGGCTCGCCCGCCCGCCCGCCCGCTCTCCCGTCTGGCTCGCCCGCCCGTCCGCTCTCACGTCTGGCTCGCTCTCAGGTCTGGCTCGCTCGCCCGCCCGCCCGCTCTCCCGTCTGGCTCGCCCGCCCGCCCGCTCTCCCGTCTGGCTCGCCCGCCCGCCCGCTCTCCCGTCTGGCTCGCCCGCCCTCCCGTCTGGCTCGCCCGCCCTCCCGTCTGGCTCGCCCGCCCGCTCCCTCTCCCGCCCGCTCTCCCGTCTGGCTCGCCCGCCCGCTCCCTCTCCCCGCCCGCTCTCCCGTCTGGCTCGCCCGCCCGCTCCCTCTCCCGCCCGCTCTCCCGTCTGGCTCGCCCGCCCGACCGCTCTCCCGTCTGGCTCGCCCGCCCAATGTACCTCTTCTCTGAAATGAGTGAACTCTGTTCTAGGTGCTTTCCAGATGTAGTTTCCTGAATAGATACAGGTTTCTGCACAACCACAGAGTAGAATGACATAATGGCTTTGTGACCAAAGAAACATCACCACATACAAAGCATACAGTACAAGACAAATGAAAATGCATGGACAACAACAGTTTTCCCCTAAAATACCCATGCTCCCTGTGAGGTCCAGCACAAATGTGTGTCAGGCCTGTGGAGAGGACCTCCCTCTGTTCAGTAGCAATACACACAGTCCTCCCTTAAGGCTCCTTGGAGAGGGCCTCAAATAGTGTGCATGAAAATATCTAGTCAAAGTACTATATTACCCTGTTAGACATAGATGACCTGACACACCCACAGCAAAATACAACTATGGTCAAATCACACACTTCTACAGGTTCTGTTAGGTGTTGTATTTACAATTTCAGAAGCTCAAACTTTCAACCTGCATTTCACAAGAGATAAGCATTTATAGCTTTTTAAGTTCTGCAAATATGTAACATGCAAATAATGGAACCACATGGCTTGTTTTCACCTCTATTAACCATGCCTCAAGTGTAGAGCCACATTACATTCTATATCAAATTAATTGAGGATATTACATGAATAAGGAAACTGGATGTGAAACTCAAATACACCAGCAACCAGTCTTCCTCACCCTTCAAAATATGGAAATGGCTTCCTGCAAGTCATGGAAAAAGGTTTCGATGTGGGTTTGAGTGTTTCCCCTTTCCTCAGAGCTCTGCAAGCCAACCAGTCAGTGGTCAACATGCTGATCATCCGACCAATGGGAGATAGGGATGGTGGTTGATGGAAGGAGAACCTTAAAGCTTCTCTTTTGGTTTTTTGACGCAGTCAAACAGGTACTATGTATTCAGATCAGATGATAAATGACCTAGCTTTGGCAGCTAGAAGTTAGTAACTAGTGCGAGTCGGCTTGGTTGCTGCGGTCTTTCTACCAATTGAATTCAAAGGGCTTTATTGGCATGGGAAATATATGTTTACATTGCCAAAGCAAGTGAAATAGGTAAACAAAAGTGAAATAAACAAATAAAAAGTGAGCAGTATCACCTCGCGCCACTCCAATAGTGTGTGATGCAGGAACAACCCGAATTGCAGAAGCAGGCATTCCCGCCTGCCAAAGACCTGCCTTCGCCGTCGTTAACACAACTGCGGGAAAACAGTGCCCAACAGGCTGGGGCAAAGCACACATAATGATGTAGGAGAGAGATGATTGCTGGCTACTCTGTTGGAACAACTGACACTGTTGTCTGAATAAAAGCAGGTCTCCTTGTTCACACTACAGTGGGGAGTAACACTAAAAACCACACTCCAAGCATCAGCTATTTTCCATAACCTTTGGCATCCATTTGACCTTTCAGTCAGCCAGTGGCCTGTGTGGAAGATAAGGGTCAGGACTGGGTCAGCTCTGTCCTTGCAGAGAGGGTCTGTGTGTGAAGATAATGACGCACGCGCACGCACGCACGCACGCACGCACGCACGCACGCACTCTCACACACTCTCACACACACACACACACACACACACACACACACACACACGTATGGTACCCCTTGGCCCCTACTCATTGAGAGAGTTTATGGTATTCCATACTGCTGGGTTAGTGTATAACCATCCAGACAGTCATTACCATTTAGCAAGCTAAAGCTAAGCTATTTCTTGTCCCTTTGTCATACAGGTTACATACTAAACTGATAGCAAAGCTACCATATTATATGGGGTTGCTTCTGTGCTGAGTTCTGACATGTGACAGAGGCTGTGCATGAATGCAGCACCTGTAGTGTTACCATGAAGATAGAACTCTAGTGGTTAATTACTGCTAATTACACAGGCCTGAAGAGATCCGCCTGCAGGAAGTAGTCACAATGTTAGGAATAGGAAGTGCTGAGAGGAAAAGCACTGGATCTGTGAGGAGTCTCTGGAAACCTCTACAATACGGTCCTGTCCTCCAGTGTGTGACTCACCCTGGGCAGCAGGCCCTCTGGGGGGACGGGGGAGATGGCCTCTCCATCGGGGCCACGGGCACACAGGCTCGGGGACATGGTGGGGGACTCATCTATGAAGGGCATGGTCTCTGAACCGTCCTGACTCTTACGATCCTCTGCTGTGTCACCGTCATACCCGTCTGTGTTATTGTTGAAGTCTGGAGGAGAGATAGAGACAGAGGTTAGTATTAGGGATGCACGATATAGCGGTGAACATATCGTTATCGGCCCGATGTCTAGTTTAAAAGCTACCGTGCATACCTATACAACGTTGGTACATGATATAATGACGCCACGTAAAATGTTGTGCTACACATGTAACACAGCATTCCTAACCTAGCCCACAATGTCTGCTGTGTGGATCAAGCAGTCATTTGAAAGAGTAAGAACATTTCAGCGAGACAACTCAAAAGGTGAAATCCATTAATGCCTAGATAATGGAATTCATTGCCCTTCACACACAACTGTTCTCTGTCGTGGGTGATGTTGGCTTTCACCGACTGGTCGAGCACCGGTACACACTACCAAGTGCTCTATTTTTCAGATGTTGCCCTACTGGAGTTACACAGTAATAGCGTCACTGCTATTAGCTTCACGACATACATACTATGGAACGCCGTGTGGGTCTTTGCATGTCAAAAAAGATACAGTAGCACTGTCAAAGCTATACATAAAAGTCTGCAAACAAGCAAACACTGGCTACGAACGATGTGTTTACAATACTGCGTTGGTAATAAAGCATAATTTGTTTGCCTGCAACTTCTGGGGTAGCTAGCTTTAGCTTGGTACCTAGTTAGCACCAATACAACCAGCCTGAAAACAATGACCAGTAGAAACTGCAGTCATTTTCATTATTCTTAGCAATGATTTAGGAATCCTTGTGAGTAAGTATTAGCTAGGTTGCCACTTGTTGCTCTCCTATTGAAATTGAACTTCAGTTCATGAAAATAAATAGCTAGCCAGCTACTTAACCCTGTTGCCCAAAGCTAATGTTATAAGCAGCCAGCTAGCTTCATCTGGCTAGTGAGGCTCAACCAGATCGGGTTATGTGTTGTGAAAATAGCCACCATATGGATTAGGCACAATAGTGGAATTTGCGGTTTGCCTTCAAAATAACAGTATGTCATTGACAGTGATGCAAATGAATACAAATAGTAGAATTATGGCATACTTTTATTTTGAAGGCTAACCGCAAAGTCCACTATTGTGGCTAGTGTCACATAGATGGGTCCGACCACCATTAATCAAAGAACTGCCTTATAAATGAGGGTTATTTTAGATGACACCTAGCTACATAGTTACCTAGCTAACTATAGCTACTGAAACAGATTGTGTCGTTTTGCTATGTTTTTGGGGAAGAACATTGTTTGCATCCATGAGCTAGAAAGCTTTTTTTATGACCAGCACTGTAGGTACGCGAGACAACTTTACCAGCATCATAGCATACGTATCAATGAATCGTTGTGACATATGAAATACGAGTGATAGTGTAATCAATGTGTAATAACTACGTAAAAAATGTATGAACGTGTTAAATTATTATTTGACGTGCAGTCATATTCAGGTCCTGATTGGTCAAATAGTGTTATTTGTATTTTCAAGTATTGTGGTGGCAGCATCATGTTATGGGTATGCTTGTCACCAGCAGGGACTGGGGAGTTTGTCAAGATCAAAAGAAATAGGAAATGCATCGCCGAGTTTGTCCCCACAGTGAAGGTTCGCTGCTTCCCCAATCAAAAGCCCTGTATTTAGACTGAGGTTGGCACTAAACTGAAGAACTGGGCTACCGCACAAAGGGCTATCCCAGCCAACCCCGAGGCTACGGCTGAGGACACAAACAAGTACAAGAAGTCCCTCTACAACCTCCACAGAGTCATCAAACAAGCATTATGACAATATAAGAACAAGGTGGAATCCTATTACACAGGCTCCGACGCAGGTGGCAGGGGCTACTGTCCAAAAGAAGACCCAGCCGTGATCTTCCCAACGATGCCTCTCTACCAGACAAACTCAATGCATTTCATGCATGTTTTGACAAAAACAGAGCCATGCACGAGGGCCTTCGCTGACCCAGGGAACTGGGTGATCTGACTGAGGCAGACGTGAGTAAAGTTTTTAAAGCAGGCCAAAATCTGGCAGGCATATTCACGGTCAATTTCCTTGTCCCAGTCTGTAATCCCCATGTCTCAAACTGGCCACCATCCTACCTGTTCCCAAGAACTCTTAGGCTACCTGCCACAATGACTACAGCCCTGTAGCACTCATATCTGTAATCATGAAGTGCTTTGAAAGGCTGGTATGGAACAGATCAACTCCATCATCCCAGACACCCTAGGCCTAGACCCACTCCAATTTGCATATTTCCCCAACAGATCTATAGACAACGCAATCTTAATTGCACTCCACACTGGGTGAGCACCTAGATGACAGGAACACCTAATGTGAGAATGCTGTTCATTGACAACAGCTCAGCGTTCAACACCATAGCTTAGTGATGAGCTTTGAGGGCGCTAAGGACCCTGGGACTAAACACCTTCTGCAACTGGATCCTGGACTTCCTGACGGGGCGCCCCCAGGTGGTGAGGGTAGGCAACATTTCCTCCGCCATGCTGACCCTCAACACGGGGGTGTGTGCATGGCCCTAAGAGCTTCGATTTCGTTGGTCTCCAAATCACTAAGGACTTTAAATAGTACTACTGCACTGTTGGGAAAGTGCAAGCAAGAAATACATTTCACTGTACCAGTGCATGTGACAATAACAACTTGAAACATTAAAGGAGAAAAAAACAGGTAAAAAGTTGAGGAAAACCTGCCTCAGTCTTCTGACAACCTAACCCTGGAATAGAGTTAGATTTTTTAGCGGGACAACTACACACATTTGAATTCTAAAGACACACCAGAATGGCTTTCCAAGAGGTGTTGAATGTTCCTGAGTGGTCCAGAGACAAGGTTAGAATATTATTGAATATATTCAAACTGTCAGTGACGCCACTCTGGAATATGCTTTTGATATGCCTGTAGCGTGTATCATGTTCAACAAGATACAGAAATACTGGCCTAAACAAAAAAATATAGATTTTCAATATTCATGGAAATATTTGTTCAATATTAAAAAGTTAATGTTACAAAAATGTTATTGAAATTACTACTCATATTACAGAGCAAGCAGTAAAGCTTCATATGACACCAATTTTTGATTTGTAGCACCTACAAATGAAACATTAAAGGAAACTTAATAGAACCCTATGTGAGGCCAAAATATGCTTCTGATTTAAAAATTCTTTATGCTTTTAGATACAAATGTCAAATATGGCAACAATCCTTTCTCCAAAGGACTATTCTATGGATTACATTTAGTGAAAATCCCCAAACTCGTGGTCTTTTTTGGTGTGGATTTCGTGAGCAGAATGACTGTCTCCATAGACCACACAGAGCAGCAGAATGACTGTCTCCATAGACCACACAGAGCAGCAGAATGACTGTCTCCATAGACCACACAGAGCAGCAGAATGGCTGTCTCCATAGACCACACAGAGCAGCAGAATGACTGTCTCCATAGACCACACAGAGCAGCAGAATGGCTGTCTCCATAGACCACACAGAGCAGCAGAATGGCTGTCTCCATAGACCACACAGAGCAGCAGAATGGCTGTCTCCATAGACCACACAGAGCAGCAGAATGGCTGTCTCCATAGACCACACAGAGCAGCAGAATGGCTGTCTCCATAGACCACACAGAGCAGCAGAATGGCTGTCTCCATAGACCACACAGAGCAGCAGAATGGCTGTCTCCATAGACCACACAGAGCAGCAGAATGACTGTCTCCATAGACCACACAGAGCAGCAGAATGGCTGTCTCCATAGACCACACAGAGCAGCAGAATGGCTGTCTCCATAGACCACACAGAGCAGCAGAATGGCTGTCTCCATAGACCACACAGAGCAGCAGAATGGCTGTCTCCATAGACCACACAGAGCAGCAGAACGGCTGTCTCCATAGACCACACAGAGCAGCAGAACGACTGTCTCCATAGACCACACAGAGCAGCAGAATGACTGTCTCCATAGACCACACAGAGCAGCAGAATGACTGTCTCCATAGACCACACAGAGCAGCAGAATGACTGTCTCCATAGACCACACAGAGCAGCAGAATGACTGTCTCCATAGACCACACAGAGCAGCAGAATGACTGTCTCAACAGACCACACAGAGCAGCAGAATGACTGTCTCCATAGACCACAGAGCAGCAGCTTTGAGCGCATCTAGCTGCGATACCACTGACAAATGACTGCTAACTGAAAAATAAAAGGGGTATCACACAGAATCTGGAATCCCCAGTGGGATATAGGCCAAGATAGACAACAGAGCCCTAATATGAAGCAGACCCAGAGTGGCTGGGGGACCAACCCATCTGTCAATCACTGACACAGATGCTAACACACAGCCACTAGACCACCCACCTGTCACTCAACTTCCACATACACACAGGGGCTTGCCTGTGTTGCCATGCAATGCGTCAAGCCATCTGTTTTGCTGGGTGACAGGGACTTGAGAGCCAGCTGACTGGGCACAGGGCTATAGATCTACTCTAACAGCAACCATATGGCTTATTCAAACCACAAACCTTCTCTAGATGACTGGTTGTTCAGATTCACATGCAGCCCTTTTTATGCCATTGTGTAAATCTTGTTTCAGCATCAGTGATTATTTATTAAAATGTGAGACCAGTAGCCTATGTCGTCGTTACCAGTACAGGAAATCTAAATATTGGCATTGTGGTTTATGGTAGATAAAATCGGAAAAGGAATATCACATATGATGGGGGGGTGGGACGACAGTCACACAAAAACGAAACACTTTTCTGAAGGTGTTAACCTCGATGTTGTTATTATGTGACCGTTTCAGACTCCTCATCTGAATGCTTGATTTAAGAATGGATTTAGGTCACTGTGGGTGAAAGCATCTGCTAGAGCTAGACGATTGAAATACAAAATGTAGACTTGTACCCATTCAATCCAATCTCAGGAGAGTATGTATTTATTATGTGATGCATAATCCTATCGTCATGCTGCGTAGGTACAGACTCAATTCTTTATTGCATAGCCCAAACCTTCTCTTCCCTTATATTATCTGCAGAGGCACAGAGCCCTGAATGTTGTGTGAGAAATCACCATATCATCAGACAGATCTACTATAAGGAGAATGGATTTAGGCCTATAAGACGAATAGAAAGCCAAACAATCGTCTATAATAGTGAACCTAAGGTTGCAAAAACTCTGGTAACTGTCCCAAAATTCCAGTGGGAAGATTCCCAGATTAAGCTGAGAATGCCACCTCCCATCATGGTGCAACTATCCACTGTGAGGGGTTTGAGAGGGGATGAGGGCAGTGCATACTGGGGAGGGGATGAGGGCAGTGCAGACTGGGGAGGGGTTTGAGAGGGGATGAGGGCAGTGCAGACTGGGGAGGGGATGAGGGCAGTGCAGACTGGGGAGGGGATGAGGGCAGTGCAGACTGGGGAGGGGATGAGGGCAGTGCAGACTGGGGAGGGGATGAGGGCAGTGCAGACTGGGGAGGGGATGAGGGCAGTGCAGACTGGGGAGGGGATGAGGGCAGTGCAGACTGGGGAGGGGATGAGGGCAGTGCAGACTGGGGAGGGGATGAGGGCAGTGCAGACTGGGGAGGGGATGAGGGCAGTGCAGACTGGGGAGGGGTTTGAGAGGGGATGAGGGCAGTGCAGACTGGGGAGGGGTTTGAGAGGGGATGAGGGCAGTGCAGACTGGGGAGGGGTTTGAGAGGGGATGAGGGCAGTGCAGACTGGGGAGGGGTTTGAGAGGGGATGAGGGCAGTGCAGACTGGGGAGGGGTTTGAGAGGGGATGAGGGCAGTGCAGACTGGGGAGGGGTTTGAGAGGGGATGAGGGCAGTGCAGACTGGGGAGGGGTTTGAGAGGGGATGAGGGCAGTGCAGACTGGGGAGGGGTTTGAGAGGGGATGAGGGCAGTGCAGACTGGGGAGGGGTTTGAGAGGGGATGAGGGCAGTGCAGACTGGGAAGGGGTTTGAGAGGGGATGAGGGCAGTGCAGACTGGGGAGGGGTTTGAGAGGGGATGAGGGCAGTGCAGACTGGGAAGGGGTTTGAGAGGGGATGAGGGCAGTGCAGACTGGGGAGGGGTTTGAGAGGGGATGAGGGCAGTGCAGACTGGGGAGGGGTTTGAGAGGGGATGAGGGCAGTGCAGACTGGGGAGGGGTTTGAGAGGGGATGAGGGCAGTGCAGACTGGGGAGGGGTTTGAGAGGGGATGAGGGCAGTGCAGACTGGGAAGGCCCTCCGGTCTAATACAGTGAATGTAGGCCAGCAAGAGGGCCTCTGCTCTATCACTACACTGCCTGCAGCTCTCCAACACAGAAGGTTGGTGGCACCTTAATTGGGGAGGATGGGCTCGTGGTAATGGCTGGCACAGAATTCTGGAATGGTATCAATTACAGCCTCCACTGACACACACTGGCCTTTACTGTCGGTCTCCACTGCTCTCTGTTTCTAGGTTTGCTGGTCTGTTTCTGTGTTCCCGTTTTCATGTTCTTTACACGGACGTGTGTGTGTTCCTTTGTGCCTGTGCGTTTCTATCTGTGTGTACCTGTTTCTGCACGTGTTCGTCTATGTGAATATTAATGTGTGCTAATGGGTTAGTCAGTGTGAATACCTTGTGTCTGAGTGTTTTAGAGTACGTCTATGTGAATATTAGTCAGTGTGAATACCTTGTGTCTGACCGTTTTAGAGTATGTAAGTGTGGAAGTGGTCATCCTCATCTCTCCTGGTTAACTCTGTCATCCCGATTAGGAGTGTTTAACTGTGAAACCTGTGGAACTGCCTGCAGGGAAAAATGAAGCGTACAACTGTGACCAATACCCAGAAAGGCTGTGTGCAGCCTGGCACTGCTCTAGAATTCAGACAAAAAGTACACGCTCCCATAGACTAGTGTAGACCAGTGTAGGAGATAAGGACGGCCGCCGTATTTAACAATATTAGAGTTGTTAATTGTCTCGAAATCTAAAGACACAACTGAAAGTCACAAACTGACATTTTCATTTTCGTCAAAAACAACTGTATATCGAAGGAGTGCCTTTGATTTGACAGTCTGCAGATGCTCAGTTTGGCGTGAGATGACCGTTAGACCCGATCACATATTTCTACACATGAGCTTAGCTAGCCGATGTCGCCATGACATCACCTACAAGTGTGATGGGGGGTTTCTATTGGAGAAGCAGTTTCTGCCTTCATACTGTACAGTCTGACTAAACACTGTGCTGGTGCAGCACTAACTCATTTTCTGGCAAAGGCCAGAGGGGAAGACCACAGAGAGAGAGAGACTGGCCTTTATCTGTAGTGATGCAGCTCCAAAACAAGGTCTTTCAGAGAGAGCTGCAAGAAACAGAGTTTGTAGAAAGACTGAAACGTGCCAACTCTGAAACCAACACACATTGTAGAGCGTGCTAACTAATACAAACTAACTGGGTGAACTACAGTATCAGCAGCCACTTGGCTGTGGCCATTCATTCCTAAAGAACATCTCAGTCTGGAGTCATGTTATCCTAATCCATTCATTCCTAAAGAACATCTCAGTCTGGAGTCATGTTATCCTAATTCATTCATTCCTAAAGAACATCTCAGAGTCATGTTATCCTAATCCATTCATTCCTAAAGAACATCTCAGTCTGGAGTCATGTTATCCTAATTCATTCATTCCTAAAGAACATCTCAGTCTGGAGTCATGTTATCCTAATCCATTCATTCCTAAAGAACATCTCAGTCTGGAGTCATGTTATCCTAATCCATTCATTCCTAAAGAACATCTCAGTCTGGAGTCATGTTATCCTAATCCATTCATTCCTAAAGAACATCTCAGTCTGGAGTCATGTTATCCTAATCCATTCATTCCTAAAGAACATCTCAGTCTGGAGTCATGTTATCCTAATCCATTCATTCCTAAAGAACATCTCAGTCTGGAGTCATGTTATCCTAATCCATTCATTCCTAAAGAACATCTCAGTCTGGAGTCATGTTATCCTAATCCATTCATTCCTAAAGAACATCTCAGTCTGGAGTCATGTTATCCTAATCCATTCATTCCTAAAGAACATCTCAGTCTGGAGTCATGTTATCCTAATTCAGCTGCTCTAATGGTCAGAGACATGAGAGTCAAACTAACTAAGACTATGAGATCCTGGTCTTACTGATGCCTCAGTGAACACATTGTCTAACTAATGAGGTAGAATGCACGTACTGTTTTCTCAAACATTAGATCTGCTGTCTACTCCAACAGACCACTGAAGCATGCATGAGAATTGTCAAAGACTCCAGCCACCCCAGTCAAACTGTTCTCTGCTACCGCACGGCAAGCAGTACCGGACCGCCAAGTCGAGGTCCAAAAGGCTTCTTAACAGCTTCGACCCCCAAGCCAAAAGACTGCTGAACAGCTAATCAAAGGGCTACCCAGACCCCTCTTTTACACTGCTGCTACTCTTGTTTATAATCTATGCATAGCCACTTTAACTCTACTTACATGTACAGTTGGAGTCAGAAGTTTACATACACTTAGGTTGGAGTCATTAAAACTCAATTTCCAACCACTCCACACATTTCTTGTTAACAAACTATAGTTTTGGCAAGTCGGTTAGGACATCTACTTTGTGCATGACAAGTAATTTTTCCAACAATTGTTTACAGACAGACTATTTCACTTATAATTCCCTGTATCACAATGCCAGTGGGTCAGAAGTTTACATACACTAAGTTGACTGTGCCTTTAAACAGCTTGGAAAATTCCAGAAAATGATGTCATGGCTTTAGAAGCTTCTGATAGGCAAATTGATATAATTTGAGTCAATTGGAGGTGCACCTGTGGATGTATTTCAAGGCCTACCTTCAAACTCAGTCCCTCTTTGCTTGACATCATGGGAAAATCAAAAGAAATCAGCCAAGACCTCAGAAAAATAATTGTAGACCTCCACAAGT